>NC_042998.1:40796614-41096614 GCF_006345805.1 Octopus sinensis
AGTTACACATAAATACATAATTAATAGGCCCACACAAAGAGAATAAAATTAAATTCATTGGTAATTAAAATATTACACATAGACACAACAGTATTCAAATTTTCACATAATTGTGAAGACTATAGAAGTCTACTTGATGACAGAGTGAAATATAATCTATATGAAGAGAAAATGCATAATAACCAATGGATTGTTGTATTTACACAACAATCAAGTACTAAGCAAGATACTTATAAAATCACTGTTTCTATATGCAAATTTATGTCTGGGTTATTTTTAAACTTCCTTATTTCAAATTAATGATATAATATCAATAATTTATTCAGATGCTGAACTAGAGAAACTGAAGTATTCAAAATGTCCAGGAACATGTTCTAATGAAAATAATCCAGCTTTCATTGCATCAATTTATGATTGTATCAATTTAAGAAAACAAGCAAGTGTTCATTTAAGAGGAATGCCATTTGAAGAATATTCATTCATAGCTTTCACAACCATAATTAAAAGAATATTTCGAGATTAAAATATTCAAACATTATATTTATGTCTACATACAAGTATTTAACCCTTTTGTTATCATATTTCAGTTTAAATACACTACCTTTGTTTCAGTTCATTTTTAAATTACTGAAGAATTTGTCGAAATAACTTTGCTGTTTTTAAGCGGGTGTTTAGAACATAAATTAACATAAAATTTTGAAGGAAGGCTTTAATTTTGATCACTTTAAAACTTGAAGCTTGTATCATAGAACCAGAAACAGTCTCAGGAGGACTGGTATTAAAAGGGGTTAAATATATTGCATTGAAGAAGAAGTGATTAATTGGATGTAAAACATCTGAAAAAAATAGTAAGAAAATGGATACACTAATAGAAATAATGATGATTATGATGCTGCTGCTACTGCCGATGATAATGGTAGCAGTGCTGATTTTCAAACAATGTCTTTGCATTTTCGTCATAATTGCTGTTGTGATTGTCCTTGTCACTGCAGCTGCCACCATCATCTTCACCACCCACACCACCATTGTCATTGATTGTAAATAAGTATTTAATTTCATCCTTTTGCTGAAACATCACTGTTTCCATCCTGTCTTAAGTATTAGTGAAAGCTTGCAATCCTGATCAGATTTTTGCAAGTCAACACTCAGATCCATCTTCAGGCTGACTACCATAAAATGTGTCTCTTTTAATTTTTATTTTCTTTCTCTTCTTATATTGCACCAGAACTCTAGATTGTAATAAAAGATCTGTGAATCTCTTCTGGTTACTCATTTAATTCTTTTATCAAGTATTGTTACTGGAAGGCATGTCTATAAACAGCAGCTTGTCTGACATTTTACCTAGTCAACAGCTGAGAAATATTTTTTTTCCATTGGATAGGATGCCAATTTATTGCAGGGTTTTCATAAAAATAAATTGAAGTTGAGATCTAAAGTGAATGAAGCACTCACCAATTACAGTTATTTTGCTACATACAACAATGAGCTGTACAAAACAATGCTATCTGTTTTGTCATAGATGATAAAAGTTAATTATCATCATCACATTTTTGTGATCAAATCCATATTATTCTGCTCATGTGTTCAAATATGATTTAAAGAAAATTAAAATTTTGTGCTAGAAGCTGCTCAGTGATGTGGAACCATGTGGTACCATGTTGTAAATGTATGTTTGCTGTTAAACACTACATTGCTGTAATATTTTGTCTAAGAAAGGACCCTTTAAAAGCATATAGTGCTAAAAACACAGCATATTTCAAATCTAGGCAAAATGAAATTGTCTCAGCAGTTAATAAAAGTAACAGATACTGATATTTTGTGGTTATTTCTGATCATTAGTGTTACATACTTCTCCACTTCCAAAACAAATTGCAACAGTCAGTTAGAAGTATGTATACAAATGGGGTAAAATCTATTTGCTGATGTGTGAAATTTTGTTAGAAGTAGCTTAATAATGTAAACATTATCAATAATCACATACTTAATGTATGTGTGTTGTTAGACACTAAAGAGCTGCTGTAATTTGTCTAAAGGAGATCCTTCTAAAGATGTTGTATTAAAAAAAAAAAAAAACTTCAAAGTTTTGTGAAATGCTTTTGCACATCAGCAAATAGATTTTATGCTATCTGTATATATACTTCTAGCTGACTGTTGTAATTCATTTCAGGAGTGGAAGAGTATGAAATAACTGTGAAATATTGGTACCTGTTGCTCTCATTTGCTTCCTGAGCAATTTTCTTTCACCTAACATTGAAGTAAGCTGGGTTTTTAACTCTAAACATCTTCAAAAGGATCTCCCTTAGACAAAATAACCACAGCCTTGCAGCATTTAACAACACGTATACATTAAATATGTGATATCTTTATATATAAAAGAGAAGTTGTGTGTCTGTCTCCTACGATTTAGATTCCTAACTACTCCCACATTTTGCGGTGCAGTTTAACCAAAACCGGGTATCTTATAGTCATGATTCATATCGAGCCCTTCTGGGTATTAGCGTGCATCTACGATGAGTCTACGATTTAAAAAAAAATTTACCATCATTTTTTCCATTTTAATGCATTTTTTCGCTATTATATAAGGGAAGTAACTCTCTAAAAATGTCTACGATGAGTCAACGATTTTTAAAAAAATTTACCATAATTTGATTTCCATTTTTAATGCATTTTTTTGCTATTTTTTGGCTATAACTCTCTAAAAATGCTTATATAGTTATTTCCCTTACAAACCCAAGCAACGCCGGGCGATACTGCTAGTTGATAATATTTTAAACAATCTTAATAGCTGAATGATATTGAAGACATAATTGAAAATTTTAACACAATGAAGCAATATCTGAAGTTCTAAAAATTTATAAAATGTGGAATTTCCATAGGTCCTGTTAGCATAATAACTGTTTCAAATTTTGGCTCAAGGCCAGCAATTTTAGAGGGAGGAGATAGTCAGTTACATTAACCCCCAGTACATGACTGCTACTTTATATTATTGATCCAAAAGAATAAAAAGAAAAGTTGATCCTGACAGGATTTGAACACAGAACATACAGAGCTAGAAGAAATGCCACAAAGCATTTTGTTCAATGTGTTAAGGTTTTTTCTGCCAACTTACAACCTTTAGTCTGATAATGATAGCAATAAAATATCAAGATATTCTGACCAGTTGTGTCAGTTTTAAACACTGCCTTGCAACCACAGCATTTTTTTTTCCATTCTATGGAAAATAGCTTTGCTCTTTCATTTGAGAGAAGAGTAATTTAAAAACGATATTGAAAAGTTTGTAATTTTATCAGGTTGTAAATATTACAGTGAGTATAGAAATATTAATTTACAAGCCAATAAAGAAGCCTCTATGTAGTTGCTTACCTTGCTAGAAAAAGCAGCCAAATCTCCTTCAAATTACACCCCGACTTCTTGAGAGGAGAGGATGCATTGGATAATACAGCCCTAGACATACAATGTTCAAGGAAAAGACAAAAAGATGATGGCTTGAAAGCCTTTGATCATAGGTATACACACCAAGCTCACTTGGAGCTAAATAGCAATAATAATAACAGCAGGAGTAATCAATAATCCAAGAACGACATGGAGAAAGTATCTGTGATAAGTCAGAAACTCAATAGTTGCAATATTGTAGATTATTAGCATCTCTTCTTTCTATTGATTATAATAAAGCAATAGAAACAAAACATAATCAAAATACAAGAATATTAAATTCCTGCAAATATTATAACAAAATAGTATCATTTAAAAACATTTCATAGGGGAAAAAATAATTTCATTTACAAATCCTAATCTTCTTTTAGGAATATTTGGATTTTTGATCATAAATATGTAATCCATTACAGAATATTGTGTGCAAATTAGTACAAGTCTCTGCACAGATTCAGATCATTATCAATATCTTTATAAATACTGTTGAATTATGATTTCTAGTGATTTACCAAAAGAATATAATTTCCCAGAATGCAATCCATTGTCAGAAACTTTGGCTATATTTTCATACCAATCTAAGTACATTTTACACATTCACTTAATTGCATTCCAATATTTTTACTCTACATTACAATTCTTTGCAGATAAAATTTTACATGATATGCATTTCTGGGTATATATACTTTACTAACTCATTTTAAGACAATATACTTGGTTTAAATAATCCACAATAAAAATTCTGAAATATTTTCATAATGTATTTTTGAATACTTTTTCTTCTATAAATATTCAAAATATAACTGCTCAAATAAATGTCACTGAACATTTTTAGATTTGTAACTTTATGATTTAAGATTTTATAATTTTGTTATCAAAGTGTAATTATTGATTTATCAAATGAGAAATTTAATTCTGGTGGTTATGGAAGTAGATGAATTTTTAGAACTCAGATTCTTGCCAATTTGCAATTGGAAAGCCATTGTTCTGCACAAAAAAAAAAAAGAAGATTAATCTAATTTACTATTACACACAAATTTTCTTTCCTTTTAATGACTGACAACACATTGTATAAAGTAGATTATGTTACTTGCTAAAGGTTATTAGAATAAATGTAGAAATTTATATTTCTAAGATGATGAAAGACACATTCATGAAGAAAAACTTTTTTTTTTTAAATCTTGCCAACATGTTGCGTGAAGCATAGAACTGCACATGTAACAATACATATGCATTAAATTCCTAGAATCAAAAGAAGAGGAAGAATTATTTGGAATCAAAGTGTGATATATGATTGAGATATAGCCATCCATTCTTATAGATAAAAATATTATATACAAAAATGGCAAAAAGTATAAGTAGAAATTAAATGTTAACGGAGACAAAGTAGGGAACCATTCACTAACAAAAATTAAGAAAGTTTTGTTTCTACATACTCATAGAGTTTAGCATTTAAAGATTCCCAAAGAAAATATTTGGAACTATATAAGTAAAAGGTTTTCTAAGAAGACCAGTAACTTGCAAATATAGGTGAGAGATAAGAAAAATAAGAAAAGAAAATCAGATTTGTTCATATTTATATTGATGAAGGAACATTAAATCAGATTATGAAGTAGATCAAAATACAAAAATTTATGTGTGAAAACTATTGTGTTTAAAGGTTAAAAAGTATATATATAAAAAAAAGATAATAAACGAAAATAAATTTGCGTGTAACTTTTCTCCTTTAAATATACATGCTATAAGACTTATTTATGAAAAAATACAAGAAAAGGAATATTAATGTTAAATTTTCTCAAATGAATATATATTCTTGACATTTTACTTGATACAATTTTGTGTTATCAATTTTTTTAATATCAATAGAATTATAGAAAATTATGATGCATCAAAACTTTTTTTTCATGCGTTGACAAGAATAATATGAAATAGCCTTTAAGTTTACATTTTCTGAAAGCAAATTCAGTTTTATGTTGTTCAAATATAAAAAGCGATTTAATTATCTACAGAATAAGCATGCACGTATGCAAATGCACAAACATTTATCTACATATGCTATATATGTATTTATATGAAAAACAAAGTGAGCATTGTATGTGTTAATCATGTTTACAGAAGAATTTGAGCCAGTGAGGTAATTTTTAATTGGTTGCTCAGTCTGCTTTTGATAATAGCTAAATTTCACTCAAGTACCTCCCTACCATCCTAAATAAGAAGGGGACACATTTGATAATCTAATTCTAGATACCCTAAAAGTATGAGATGGACATAGTCAAATGTCTTTGATCGTAGACCTGCTCCGTTAGAACTGACCATTCAACAACAACGTAGAAAGGCTTGTTTAGTACAATGATGCTGATTATCTTGTGACTTTCTTTTATAATTGCTTGCATAATAGATTTTAGCCATAAAGAACAAACATGCGATGTTTGAATTAGTTTGGGCCATTATAATAGCTTTATTAGCATTTTATGTTTTCAGTTCAAATCCTTTACTTAGTTTTATTAGCTTTTTATGTTTTTATTTCAAATCAAGTTTTTGAGCTTCATTCTTTTATGATTGATAAATAATGTATCAGTCCAGAGTAGTGGATTGGCAGAGTTGTTAAAACCTTCAAACAAGATGAAGCAGATCTTTTCTGCTTGGTTGCACCAGTAGAAATTTTGAAGTTTAGTGAAAATTTTTAAATTTGGTGTATTGCTGTAGTTTTCCATGCTCAATCTCAGGGAATATTCAACTTTTTCCAGAAAAATTTTTAAAGAACATTATAGAAGTTTAAAGTTTGATAACTTTTATCCAGTCAGAAAACAGGATTTGGAAGCTGTCATTTTGTGCATGACTGCACAAGTTGTTGACGTTCTAAAAATAGCACGTGATTTGATATGAAACTGTAAATAAATCAAATTCTGCTTTAAGCACAACATATAGCCCCTAATTTTTTATTTTTTGGAATTTTCATAAAATTTTTGCTAATTTGTATTATACACGCGGGAATTCATACGATTATGCAAAAGAAAATTGGAGATGCGTGATTTAAGGTCTATTTAGCTGTTGTTTTTAGCACACCTCACAATCAGGGTACATGCAACAGATGGGTACAAGCAGCAGAACATACCTTCAATGCACGTGGTTTCGCGTAGAATATATTTGTCAACATACGTGTTTTCTCACAAACAAAAGGGCTCTCATGTTTGGCTTGTTACTGTGAAAACAGGCATGAATGTGTCTGTGGCTTACGATTGGCTAAAATTACCCAAAATTTGCAAACTTTAAAAGCTATTAACTCTTTACTTATTTATGGCGAAAATGAATTTCATGTCAATGATCAGCACACAAAACGGATCTTTTCTGTTTGGTTGCAACTTTTCAATATCTTCAATTTTTGTTCCAATTGATTTCATATTAGGTGTAATAGTGCAGATTTGTATGCTGATCATTGACATGAAATTCATTTTCGCTGTAAATTAATTAATAATAAGTTAATAGCTTTTAAAATTTGCAAATTTTTGGTAATTTTAGCAGATCGAAAGCCACATACATATAGGTGCCCGTATCCATAGTAACAAATCAAGCTGCTACCAAGCTGCTTACCATATGCTTAAAACACATGCGGTATGAGGACAATTATGAGATATGCTAAAAATAACAGCTATATATGCCTTAAATCACGCACCAAAATTGATTTTTGCATAATCGTATGAATTCCCATGTATAGAGTATAAATTCGCAAACATTTTCTGAAAATTCCAAAAAAACAAAAAAGTTACGAGGGGTTATATGGCGTGCGTAAAGCAGATTCCGCCAATATTTCATTTGTTTACAATTGACAACACACGTTGTCAAGTACAAAATAGCAGCTTCCAAATCCTGTTTTCTAACTGGGTAAAAATGATCAAACTTAACCAAGAGACCTTATCTTATTGCCCATCACTTGTTATGCGCTCATAAAATGGTTTGATAGTTGAACTCTGATTGGTTGTATGCAAATGAGTTCATAACTGGGGTCCGGAATTCGCGTGGGGAAAAAAAAAATTTCGCGGCCGCCTCAAGGTACCAGCAACTCGAGTAAGTCGCCCGGGGTGCCATGTGCTAGGGAACGCCGAGGAGGACATGACAAAGACAGGGAAATTTACATGACAGTCAGCTTGCCCGGGGCTCCAACAACCCTAAAACAGGCCCTGGCTTTACCGTATCTCGATTTCCCTCCGGTTGCAAACCATGTGTGCTGATTTTCTTTATATTATCTCAACATTTTCCGTTCACGCTGCAGGTGTAACACAAAATAACTTTATTTGAAGAACATATGCAAAACTCGACTTACATAGTAAATTTAACTTAAACATAGTTTTTTTCTTTCATGCCTATGTTGTAATCGAAAATTGTTATATTTTCTATATATGAATTATTATCTCATTCAAACCTGTACTTTCTGAACTTTTTGAACGTAAACACATGCTGTTCAATCACATTAAACTATCGTAACACTTAGACCTGTAGACGCTTACCTTCAGGTGGCAGGTAAAAAATAAAAAAGAAGCTATATATAATTTATTGTTGTTGTCTCTGGTATCCATTATTTTCTTCTGTCTATTGCTACTGGGTTTAAATTACTTAACGCATCATAAACCGAACAACCAGCTTAGAAAGGTATGTATGTGTGTATGTAAGTATTGGTGCTGCATTACCGAATAGTTAAAAAGTTTGCTTCGTAATCACAGAGCCACGGGTTCGATTTTGCTGCGTGGTATCCTGAACAAGAGTCTTTGAGAATTGCCCGTGGCCTTTAATATAAAAATATTGAAAGCCACGGTGTACATCGACATTATAAAACAATTATACTGAAATTTCATGTTTAACTGTGCAATTAATAGCAACATACTATCACTCGCTCTCTAAAGGTAGCTTGTAATCTTGTAATCAAACATTAACAACAAACCTGTACCTAAAGTAAGTCATGAATACAAACAAAGCAAACCGATTAACTGGAATACAAAGCCACTGTATTATATTGTAAAGAGAAGAGATGTCGACTTTTCGGATAGTTGTCTTTTGTCAAAATAGACGGAAAGGGAAGTGAACAAAAAATTGTAAAAGGGGAAATGTAATATGCCTATCGAAAAAGAAGCATGCTGACTTATGACGGACAGAGAGTAAGTAGAGTTAATGGCTTTTTGCAGAGAAGAGTAAGCAAAGTCGAGGGTTGTTGTGGACATACACTTGGAGATAAAGCGCGTGAGAAGTTATAAATAGGTTGTGCGTATGCCTGAGTATGAAAAATACAGAATTAAGTGTGTGAGAGAAAGAGAGAGAGAGAGAGTGTGTGTTATGCAAAGTGTGTGAAGTGTCTGGGTGGACATCTGAGATATTGCAGTCAGTATCTCTTTGTGTGTCTATGTATGTTTACAAGGTGTGAATTAAGTATAAGAGAGACGTTGTGGGTGAATATGTACATGTGTGAACTTTATCAGTGGGGACGAGGAATTCAATGAAAACTATTTAGTTGAAGCCACTTATCACTGCTGCTATGTCCAAGTGGAAGGTTAACTATTGTTCATAAAATGGGAGGAGATGGTTTGTAAAAGGTCACAAAAGACAAATGCATGAGTAGCATAGAGAATGAAATAGCGAACAACAAACGTGAACGACTTAATGCTATTTCATTGGACGTTCAGCAAATTCTCACCAAACCCCCTAGCATAAACAAATGCATTTTAGTCCAAGAAGCGATGGTGTGCACCATCAGCTACTGTGCCAAAATTACCGACAGGCGTGCCAAAGTCATCGAGCCAATCAACCGGCGTAACAGCTCGTTCATTTCTCCAGACATACAGGCAGTAGTAAACGTAGAAACTTCATTACCGTTTTGAACAAGCTGCTAGAGCATGTATTTCATTAACAAGCGTGTCAACAACATTTTTTCGGATCAATCAGTTATTCCACCTACTTCATCAACATACATGCCTACATTATTACCATTCAAAGCAATCAGCAACGCAGACCGATTCTATATGAACAAGCTTCTCTGTTAAGGATTATTATCGTAGAAAAGCTTAGCAACAGGAATTATTGATATTGTAGTCGAGCTTACAGCCCACCCAGAATGGCAATGCCAGTCGATACTGAAGATATCAATAGTGACGATGTTTCTGGCAATCACTGTGCCAGTGGGTGTTATAAAAAATAATTTTGTTTGGATAATATAGACAGCAGACTAACTATAAAATCTTCAATTCAGATACTGCTCTTATTGGTAACTCAAATACAGCCACACGGAGAAGTGATCAACCAATCAATCACATCGCCAACAAGCAGACCTACATCTGAGCTCACACTTTTACTAAGAACTCAGCCTTTCTAAAATCAATAATTTTTACCACTGATACCGAACTTGAAACCTACCCACCTTACACACATACACACACTCTCTCATCTTCCAGATTTTATCTTCATGATACGGTGGCCAGAGCGGTCTAGAACAAGATAACAAGAAAGAGAATACCTACAAACGAAGTTGACCATATTGAGACCGCTAGGTTAAAAAGAATACTGGTGGGACTTGGAAATTAAAACAACCAACAGATACTGCTGTGTAGGACCACGTAGAAAAGACATGTTCTGTTGTGGAAATCCTATCCTCCTGGACACGAATGTGGTTAGAAAAATACAAGAGAAAGAGGACATCTATAGGCCATTGATAAAGTTTCCAAATCCAGTAACCAAGGTACACTTTCAGCTTCATACCCGTAATTATTAGAGCAACAGGATAAATACCAATTCATCCAGAGAGCAAAATATGACTGAACTTGGAATCTTGGGGTGGGGGTGGAAAGAATGCAAATCCTTAGTTCATAAGCTACAAATGACCACGACATCCAAGACTATTAAAATCTGCAAGATCTTAAAATTTAAAGGACGATGGTTAAATCATACTTTTCTTCACAACCTTGCTACCAAGTCGGTGGCCGGTCAAAATTTAGTCTAAATAAGAGAAACAGAAGACGTACGTACATACATATGTAGTGACGCCAGGGTTTAGATGCCATTTTGGGATGTCCATCTGCGCATGTGCAATGTTTGGTGTCTTCCGGTATGCTGCCGGAAGCCCCCTGATGCGCATGCGCAGTAATCTGGAGCAGTTAGCCTTTCCCGCTATTCCAAATTCTCTTGGTTCTTGGCGGTCGATGAATTAAGACGTGTCCTGACAAGGCTCCGAGCGAACCAGACTCTGCGGCGGTGAAGACTGTTTTAACCATGATGATTTAATCCGACTCTGCTGCCTTCCTAACCCAGATGTTCATGCCACTGATGACCAGCGATGAAGTATCTTCTATTATTCCTATTTGTTCAGCTATTCGTGTTCCTGCCGTTTTATTCCTTTCTACAACATTGTAGGGAAATGTGTGAGGTGCCCTACAAGTGCAGATATCACACAGAGATAGATAACAACAACCCTACAAATTGGTGACCCCGGACAAAGAACATTAGAAGCAACAGATTCTATTGTGGCGGCTGGAATCGGTTGATGAAATGGCGCGAACCCAGTCAGACTTGTGATTTCGACGTCAATGAATAAGCTCCGTCTATCTTTTCACAACTTCGACAGAGGAAGTCTGACTGGGTTCGCGCCATTTCATCAACCGATTCCAGCCGCCACAATAGAATCTGTTGCTGCTAATGTTCTTTGTCCGGGTCACCAATTTGTAGGGTTGTTGTTTTGTCATATTCGTTTAGAGCAAGTTGTTTTACACCTATTACACTATTTTCTTTTTGTTTTTGTGCCTGGGTCAGACCCTTTCGGAAATTCACGATGTGAATTTTCCGAGTCCTCTCCCCCACACCCTTTCGCGAGCGCGAAATCAAATGTCAATATCTTTAAAACAGCAACCACTTTAACAGTAGCAGTTTCACCATCCCACTACATCTACACATTCAAAGCATCTTGCCAATGGTCCTTCAGCAACAGCACACCCTGATAAACTAAGTGACTACTACTAAATTCAGGCCACGACAAACAGAGGATGTTCTTGACACAAAGAATTTTTTGAACTTACGGAGACAATATTCACATATCGCCTGAGGAAACACAGCTAAATTTCATAATGCAGGGAAACTATAGCATAATCAACTGCACGCCTGGAGAAATACGTTGCGTGGAAACAATTGTAGTGACTGAAAAATATATGTCCAACCGTACTCCTTCTTAACTCCAATTTCATCAATTATGCCCAAACGCAAACCTGGAAGTACGTATAATTGGATAGCATAGGGTGGGTAAATCTGAAGGTGGACGAGGTTTATACTGTACACAACTACGTTCCTAACACAATATACCATAATTATATATATATATAGCGAGAGAGATGATGTGTGTGAACAACTCCTTCAATTCGCTGACAATGACTTTTAAAAGTTTATTTGCAAAATTCAACATTCATCGTTTTGAGTGTATTACGCACATCATTTTCTGTTTCTAAACTGAAGTCCCATATCAAATGTACAATTTATAATTCTTTCTATTAGAGATAGAAATTGTGGGCAAGCTAACTTGGATGGGGAGCAGATATTCTTTCGTTTTAAGTGTAGCAAGTGTCAACCTTATACCAGCCGATTTCCCAACACATTTCTCAGTAGTTTAAGCTCCAATTTTGTTTGTTTTTTTAATATACTTAAATTTTTTACCAGAGTTTGTGTGTGTGTGTCTTCGGCAATTTCTCGCACATTAAAAACATTACCTAACAGGAAAATACATAAAACAAATAAAAAAAAAAATTCCGTAGTCTGCCGAGAATGACTTTATGCGCCAGGAAATCAGCCGGCATGGGTTTGGCCCTTATCGTATTTAAAACGGAAGAGAGCCAAGAGAGCATCTTTCTTATTCGTAGATAGATATTAGATTGTCCAAGATACACTACAAGTTATAAATTACCCTGACAGTTTCCTCGCTACACAAGCATATATACTTTGGTAAGTTATAGAATGAACAAATGTGTAAATAAATAAAAATGGGCAGCTCATTTATCAAATACCAGGTGGGTTCCATATGAGTGAAGCTATTAGAATTCTCATGTCGTTCTCATAATCCTTCAACATAATTGAAAAATATATCAAGTCTTCTCGTATGGATTGTGAAATTGACTGAACCACTAAGCAATTGCTCTACAAACGATACTTCGAAGTAGAAGTTTACAATAATTAATTTGCATGATGGTGAGAATAAAATCAAATTATTTTGGAAAATATTTCTATAATATTATACAAATTTCTTAAATTTATATTATAGACATACATGCAAGAAAGAACGTTAACAACTTAGTTTACGTTAGCGAAGGCTTTCAATTACACTAACTTTCGCGTCTTGAACTGCGTGACGATTATTTAAATATTAGGGATGCCCATAAAAATTTAAATGTATCGATATATAAGATATAGGATGCAGAGCAGGCATGGGCCTTTTTCGAGAAGTAGGCCACATAATTAAAAAGAAACTGAAGGTAATTTTTCGTTTGATGTGCCAAGGACCACAGCACTTGTTTTCTGGTCAGTTTGAAAACCATTGAACTAGTGTCTAGATGAATAGGAGGCTGAAGGAGATACACAAAATAATACATCCCTATAGGGCACCCCGAAATGCGAATGGAAAATATAATAGAAGACAGTTTTTTTTTTTTTTTTCATATAGAATATATCTTTATGAATACTTGCCGTATGTTATCTATGTCATCTAAACTCTCTTTGACCGAAGTTATAAAAAGTAATGCTAATACATTATTTCGGAGGGCCAATGAGCGATTCTATTCATAGTGGCTTGGTATGCTACAAATAGCGGCAATATTTTTATTAAATCACAGCCAATTGTTATATACATCCGTGGGTTCAAACGAAAGTGCTGCATAATGGAACATCCATGAAACTCTCGTTTCTCTTATGTCTCGCTTCCAGACGGGTCCAGCTGTCAGGTTCAAGCGCCCTTTATGCGTTTTCTCTATTGGAGAGCTACATAGGTAGCTAACAATTGTTTTATTATTACCCACTAGGGGCGAACATAGAGGGGACAATACAATCTGATGTGGGGTCAGATACACGAATGGGGTTACACAAAGATGAGTTTTAAAAATTCAAAAAATACAAATATAAAATCGAATGAAGAACAGACCGGAAGACATTACGGATGGAGTGGGAGCGGGTTTAGCTCGGACCCCAGGAGCCCCGCCTCCCCACTGATACTTTGGTTTCGTCTAGTTTTACATTTATGTGGTATCATCCACTCGCAACTTTCGTGCTACATCCTTCCATCGTTCTTCATACACTCTCTTAGGCATTTTCTCTCCAGCCCTATCTTCCTTTTTAGGTGAAAGATGAAGTAATTCATCAATCCAGGGCCGAAGATGAACTTACCTGACCGTAAACCTTTCATCCTAGTCTTCCAAATCACCTCTTTCGCAATTACTACTACAACGAGAAAACAATTCTTACCTTCTTTCGCGAGGAAATCTGGTGGGTCAATTTTTATAATAGACTCAGTCGACAGCTGTACTCTTCGTGTGCTTGACAACAGCTGTTCGGCATAAACCCACACCTCTGACACGATCGAACAATGAACAATAGCGTGCGAGACAGTTTCCCTATCCCGCTCGCATCTTGGACATATCGGACTGTCTTGTCCACCGTGCCTTGCGAGTTTATCCAGAACAGGTAGAGCTCCTCTGTAGCACTGCCATGCCAGAGACTTCTGGAAGTTGTCCAGAGTCTTCGGCCCGAATGTACGTTGGAACAGACTGGCCAGCTGGTTATCGTCGAGACCTAGGGCTTCCCTAAGGTATCTTCACATTCCGCCTCTACCAACCCTCTATAGAAGAATGTGGTGGAAGCCCCACCGCAGGCGTTGCCCGAGCGACGGAATAGCAGGAGAGCCTTGCGACACTCCGTGTACCATGTGCCCAGTTTCGATCTACGATTCAGCCAGGTTTCCCATCCACCGAAACTAGTGAACTTGGGAAACATCAGTTTTGCTAGCGGAGACCACACCCGTTCACCATCCAGGTAGCTCCACAGATGTCTTAACCTCAGCGCATGTCTGCGCATCATCAGCCAAGGCATCCCTAGTCCACCCTTTAACGGTTGTTGACAGCAAGTAGAGCGTTTCACAAGTGGTTTCCCGTCCTTCCACAAGAAGTAGAAGAGCTGTCTTTCCAACTTGATCAACCACGAATCAGGGCAAGGAACGACGGATAGGCGGTAGGTGATAACCGATGCTATAAACACATTGGCTACCTCCGCCCTTCCTTTCAGGGATAGCCACCGCCAAGACCAGGTCTTGGCTGCCGCAGCCACCCTGCTCGGTACCTCACCCCAGTTCTTTTCTATTTGGAGGTCTGGTCCGAACCAAACCCCTAGCAACTTAATCGGACCCTCCGTCCAACGTCCCACGACGCTGTCAGGAGGCATCGACTTGCCTCTCCAGGTGCCGAGTTGCAAGCCGACTGACTTTTCACGATTAACCTTTGCTCCTGTCACCGTCTCGTAAACCTCTATGGCCTTGCCTACCCTCTGTAGGTGATCCATTTCGGTTACGATGATGGTGATGTCATCCGCGTAAGCTGACACCGATTTTCCACAACCTGGCTGTCTCGGGATGCCGCTCAGTTTTCGCAGTAGTGGCTCAAGAGCCACCACATACAAAAGCGGGGAGAGCGGACACCCTTGACGAACCGAGCGCTTGATGTTGAACGGCCTCGAAAAGAAGCCGTTCACTCGAACTACCGAGTCGATGTTATCATAAATTTGGATAATCCACCTGAGGAAGCCAAGGCCCAGCCCGAACTGTTCCAGGGCAGACACCAGGTAGCGATGGTCGACCCTATCAAATGCTTTAGATTGGTCTAAATGGACCAGTGCCCCACCCTTGCCAGAATCACTATTAAACCCCTCTATATTGTACCGCATAAGATGGAGATTATCCTGAATGGATCTGCCGGGAACGGCACATATCTGTGCCTCCCCGATCAGACCATCCGCGACACGGGCCAATCTTTTCGATAACATTTTGGCCAAAATCTTCAACTCTGTGTTTAGCAGAGTGATGGGCCTGAAATTATCAATGCACTCCCCCTAGCTCGGGTCCTTTCTGACAAGTGTCACTACTCCCCGGCGCACAGATCTGAGTATGAACCCGTTCTGCTGCCAGTTCGCATAGACCTCCGTCAGTAGGTGACCGAACAAGTCTGGCATACTCTTATATAACTCATAGGGTAGACCATCCAAACCCGGCGCCTTGCCCACGCCGCAGTCCGCCATCGCCTCAACCACCTCCTCAGGCGTAATTGGCCCCTCACAGCCCTCCGCATCTCGCCCCGATAGGCGCGGCAGCCCGTCGAGGAGCTCCGTAAAGACCCTTCTTCTATCCAGTCCGCCGCCCCCACCGAAAAGCTGAGCGAAGTGCTCCTGAAAGGCCTCACACATCTCCTCGGGTTCGTTTATCAACTTACCTTGTTGGTTCGTCAAAGATCGAATTGTGGCATCATTACCACGCTGAGCTTCCACCACTCGGGCCCATCTCACGGCGTTGATTCTTTCACAACCCATTGCGCGGATCCTAGCCCTCACAATGCAGCCCATGTGTTTGGCTTCAAGGTGCTGGTTTAACACCAGTCTCTTGGCCGTCACCTGAGCCGCAGAGCCAGTTTTCAAGGCTTCCTCTAATTCCTTAACTAGAGTTAATTCCCTCCTAGCCTCTCTAGCCACTAATCCTATGCTATATCTAATTGACTCCAATTTGATGGCTCGCTTGAGGGCATACCACCATTTGTTATTAATGATGGCACCAGATAGCGCCCTCTGAATTATAGTCCTAATCCGGTCTCTGTACTCCTTAATCGCCAAAAGGGACGTATTAAGTTTCCAATAACCGGAGCCTCTATTTTAAACCTTATCTATGTCAAGCTTACAAGTGACCATTTTATGATCACTGTAGCTGACCAGGTAAAACTGTGGACACTTAGCTATTTTTCTGTCTACTTTTCTAATTAGTATCCTATGTATGACCTGGAAGATCCGTCGCTGCTTGACCATATCCACAATGGAGCGTTCGGAAATTCCAACCTATTAGGATCTGCTAGCTCAAAGCGGCTTAGCAGTTTCAGGAAGCCGATGTTTTTCTATCTGGACGCAAGCCAACACAATCTACATCCGCTTTGCAAATTGTGTTAAAGTCTCCTAGCACAACTAATGAATGTGAAGTACCAAGAAACTTCTCCAGCTCTCGAAAATAATCACTTTGCCCCTTTTGGTTGGGTGCGTAAATTGCAACCAGTCTGATAACTTTACCGTTACTGAACGTCAAATCCATGACGATCAGCCTACCTTCTGGATCTGAAAAAATAAACTTTTTCTCAAAAACCCGGTTTCTTTTTAATAGGACCAACACCCCACCCCCGCCGGTAGGACTGGCCGGAGAGAAAAAACTCTCGTAGCCGTCAAACAGCGGGAGTAGATTCTTGGCCCCTCTAACCGGGTTTCTGTAGCAACAATAACATCCAAATTACGTGACCTGATATCATTAAGGAAACGACCTTGCTTCCAGCTTGATCCCAGGCCGCGCACATTTAAACAACCAACATAAATGTAATCCATGGCTTACCTTATATCAGTGGTTCGACTTGTTCTTTTTCACTTTTTTCTTCACTTTTTTTTCTTTTTCCTGGGCTCGCGGGGGAGTCCGACGCAGGCCCTCGTATATATATGGAGATATGTCCAATCTCAGGGCCCACGTCATGAAAAAATTCGGACTTTATCCGTCCGTAATCCTTCCGGCCTATTCTATAAACAATAAAATCTTTCGTTTTTTTAATTTTTTCCACCTTTGCCATAGCTGCCAAAACGTTAATTAGCCTGTTGTTGGCTGCCTTAATGGCCATAAATGTATTCGTAGTTTCTTTTCTCTTTTTTTGGCTCTCTTTCTGAGGGGTGGTTTCTGTTTTCCGTTTTTTCATGGTGATTTTTGACCACCCCTCCTCTTTTTCCTTTTCCTCGCCGCTTGTTGTTTCTGTTGCTTCTTTGTTTTCTGTTGTTTTCGCTTCTGGTTTTTCTTTTTCTGACGGTGCTGCTTCCTGCGGCCTAGGTTGGCACTCCGCTCTCACGTGCCCCTTTTTACCGCAGCCAAAACACCTCGGCTTTCTGCCCTCCACAAACACTATCACCCTCTCCTCCTCGCTGATCCTCAATGTCTCTGGAATTTCTTCCAAATAGGTAGCTAACAATGGTATTTGTTCCTCCTGCTTCCATGTTCTTGTCGACGCAGTACCAAGACTTTAAAAAGGGACACGTTGAATGAAGTAGTTTTGGGTACATTATACTGAAAACAAAGAGAGAAAAATGCAGTTGAGGGGATGGAACGATCACTGCTGAAAAGCTTTTGACTGTATGTCCACATTATCAAAACTAACCCTGGGCTAGACAACAGTGTAATTGATGTCATAACGAGATGAAACTGTTGTACGTTTACTATGTCTTCATTTATATTCTAACGAGCACGAAGCCAGTAGAATGAACCTAGATAGCAATGAGACAAATGGTCTCTACAAAATTTGATCTCACTACCACCACATTTGAAAATACAAAAATACAGTAACCCCTCGACTATCGCAGGTATTACGTTCCAAACACCCCGCCATAGGTGAAAATCCGCGAAGTAGAAACAGTACTATATATATATATATATATATATATATATATATATATAGATATATATATTATATATAGAGATATATAAAAAATTTTATAGTTTTTATATTTTTATTTTATTATAAATGCAAAACAACACCACGGAGGAATCGACGCAAGCTTAAATAATAGGTGAACCGCGACATGGCGAAGGATTACTGTAGTTTCAAAAGCCTTGAATTACCCCAAGCTCTACTTAATTACATAGAACCTGTTCTATGACCACATGACCATCAAATATCGGCTGCTAAATGACTTGCAATAAAACAGAGTACACTGAACAGACATGTTAAATATACGTTTGAGACGTGGCTATACTATTCATAAAAAACATGAAAACTGACGGAAACAGATCAGTCAACGAAGTTGCTAAGACATTAGTAAATTTTAATACTTATTTTACCTTCTAGTCGTATTGTTTCCATTACTATGTATTTCAAGAGTAATGTTTGTGATAGTGGTGATATACAAAGTAGGGGAGTGCAAAAACTTTTGGTTTTAAATATTTAAAAAAAAACGAAAGAACGAACTTAGCAAAAATCATCTTTAATTGGAAACTCAGCAATGAAACTGAACTCTGAAATAGTCATGCAGTTAACAATCGCTTCTGTATTGACATCGCTCTGCGAGATAACCACATTGTTTGCACTGAAATGCAGGAGAGAAAAGGATGCTTGTTGCACATAAGGAAATTAAACTATACAAGATCTTCATACAAGCATATATATTTATATCTATAATTCGAAGATTGTCTAGGTAAATTTAACTGTCTGTTTTCTTAATGGCATATCAATTTTGGAGAATTCTGGTTTCTTGAGATTATCTTCCATCCTTATTTAGAGTTCGTCCAATTGCTACCAAGTGATTGTTCTATCTTTTCCGAAAGCGAAGATAATTTCAATAGATCGAGAATTTATCCTGTATCATATTTAATATGCCCTTATTGATCTTCTTTTAAATGCACGCTACTGGCCACGCTGAGAGATTTCTCTGCTCACTTTCATTTCATAGTCGTGCACACTATTTGATGACATATTCTTGGCATAAATATAGGTTATTTTGGGGAAAGCTAATGTAACTATATTTAGATTTTAATGAATACTGAGAACAAAATATCACTCGTTCATTTCCTGACACCTGAAGAGTGGAGGCCAAAAAAAGACTGAAAGAATAAGCCGCACCCAAGAAATGATTGACAAAATTATAACGAGGAGCGGTTTCGACATCTTAAAAACTATTTGATAGAACGCTAACACAAGAGGAGGTAGTATGTGCTAAGCTGTTAACAGAACAAAATCAGCAACAATGAAATAAAACATTACATATATGTTCATAAATATTTATTTCCTTATAATAGTGTTATCAAGGGCCAATCTACTTGTTAAAGGAATTCTTATAGTTTCTCACCACATACCAAATATGTATCAATGTTCATCTGTCCTGACTCCCACTGCTTGTGCGACGTGTAGTCAGACAAACTTTTTTTTTCTGTAATCCTGCAAGTTGCTTGAAATTGCTTTAAGTCGTGAAAGTTAACACAAATCAGTGAGTTCCTCGACACTATATCATGATCCGTGTAACAGTGTGAATAACTGAAAGGTTTGTGGTGCGGATTCGAACCCTAACCGCGAGATACTCGGTTAGATACCACAGTTTAACGCGATCGGTCTTTAAATCGATCAACCAGCGTAAGGCTGTGGTGTAGTATGGTTTTTCTCGAATGTCCTAAAATTTGACTTCTTGTCCCGATAAAAACAGTTTTGGCGCTCAATCAATCGTAGATGTCTTGAAGGCGGCTAACTCGCGCGTCTCTAGTTATGCAGACTGCTAACGGTCGCTAACACCACAGATCGTCGCGAAGATTTGCTCAAATGACTTCGTGTATTTTTGGACTGACCGCATGATATCACACAGATGGCTTTCTATATTTTCAAAGTAGTTTTCCTCTCCTCTCGGTCGGCAATTAATATTGTTCGCTGTAATTAGCCAGTACCAAATATGTCCGGCAATAAATATCAAGTTAATTGTTCGCTAGTTAGTTTCAATTATTATTCACGTAGCCAACAATGACATCTACACGTACGCTACAACAATGTTAATAAAGCTATCCATTTCGACAATGGCGACGTTTACTTCTGAAGTATGTTTTCCTTGACCAGCTCAACACAAGCGACAGCTACCCCTCGCGACAGGATATTTCAGATTAGCGAAGAATGATCTGATGTCAATAGACGTTTGCTCTAATTTTAATATCTTTTTCTTCGCAGCCTTCTACAAGGTTAATTTATTAACTACATATATTCAATTATATGATATAAAATGCCGAAAATTTATAGGTATGTTATGGCATGCATACTGTACTCTATAACATCATTAACCTTAGTAAAATGTAATGGCTTCAAATGGGAATCAAAATCAGATTGTTGACGCTGGCGAAAATTTATGATAATGCAGGGCTTTCATTTCAGGGTAAAGGAACATTTATAAATGAGCCTCTTTTGCTGATGCATCATCTCCATTTGCTTCCATAAAACGCTTACTGGAGACTTAAGGATTTCACATTACTGTTTTGTCGAGATCACAAGTTGTCGGTAAGATGTCAGATATTACATCTAGTTACGATATATTGTCCCCATTATATTTAAATTCTTATAAGTTGAAGAAAAAATGCAGGGTACGAAATGAACTCTTTCTTGTTATGACTCAATTAATACTCTACAACTCAGAGAATATTAATTGCAAACATCTAGTGATTATGGCGTAGCCGATGGCCAAAGGGGCTTTTCTCTCTGAACTTTCATTCTTTTCCTCGATAAATTTTATTTGCTAAGTCATAACTCACATTGTGTAGATTGTGTTTCATTATCTATTTGCTTGGCGAATAAGAATCTGAGATATCTTTCTGAAGTCTAAATATATCGAAAAAGTCTTGAAATAACCGAGAAACTATTTGTAATAGAAGAATATTCGAAATAACAACCCTTCTCTTAGTTCTAGACAATAGACTTCCTTGCATGATTACAAATCCTGTTGCTTTTGGTTTAGGTAAAGGTGTTTTTGTTTTATTCATATTTATGTATAATTGTATGTTTGTAAGTTGATCGTCTGAAAGTTTTCATTTTGAACTCTTAGAAGTGATTACTATAACACGCATCTCTCTCTCTCGCTTTCACTAAACCGCTAACTTATTCATAACTCATGCGAAGTTTACCTGCTACATATTATTAAAGTTGTTTCAAGATGCTATTCGATTTTTTGTTGAAACAAAATGTTTTACTATATCTTTAATTTGTTTCCAACCCGGAAGTTTACTTCTAAACACTACACAAAATTCACAAAGCGACAAGTTTGTAAAGTTGTCATTCATTTACAGCAAGTGAACACATTATAAATGAGGGTGTTTTTAATTCGAAGTTGGTTAAAATGCAAGGAATGGATTGTGTAGGGATAGAGGTGGAGAGAGTAAGATACTGATGGAGAGAGAAAGAAAAACCGAATAGAGAGATATAGTAGATAAATTTACTTGAATTAACACCCAGAGAATTACATATAATTTCAGAATGTCAGAAAGCGTAATAATATATGGAAGGAGAGAAAACAAGATTACAAATTTAGATAAAGCTGAAGCGCAAACTATAGAAAATGAATTATAAGTAAATGCATGGAGAGAAAGACAGGATGAGAAAAGAAGTGTAAATGATAGAAAATGGGAGGGATAATATGGTGACGAAAAGAGAAAAAAAAACGACAAAGGGAGACAGAAAGTGAATGTGTAGTTGTGTGTGAGAGAAAAACAAATAGAAAGAAAGTAGTTTTATGTTAGAAAACATGCACAATATATGTATGAGTGAGAAGGTGGGTGCGAGAACGTTTAAATGATTGAATGTTGTGAGAATAAGTCACATGACTATAAAGGCGCCATCATGAAAGTAACAGTGAAAGGTAAGAAACCTGTATGATTTACACCTGTCATTTGAAAACGTTAACTCTTGACTTCTCTATGAAAAAATGCTGCTTTCTTGTCAGTGTCTATGGTTTTAACATGAAATAGTTTTCCTCATTGAGTTTTGATTGTTTTATCGTCACTTTATTGTCATTTAATAACATAAATATTAGCACGTGTTTTGTTTATCGCTTCTTAGATGAAAGTCACTATGGTGGTTACAACGGGGACCAATATATACAATTATAGTCGCATTTTAAATCAATCTTTTACACTGTGGCCATTATGTTGTCGATTGTCTGATAGTCATATCAGCCAGTTTTAATTACTTTATATATAAGAATATTATTTTTACTGCACATCAATACATAATGTTTTTCTCCGCCACCTCCGGAAATTTTCTTTATTTGTAAATTATCAGTCACATTAATTTCAAATTTTAAAATTATTTTTTATTTTTTAGAAATCTCCAATTATTTGGTAGTATGTCGAAATTCCTTTACTACAAAATGTTAAAAAGTTTTTGTTTTTTCATTTTTGTAACTTTTTTTAACTTCTCGATCATAAATGTTATCACTCCTTTATTTGATAGGGAAAAATTAATTTTGATTACTATGATTTTTAAGCACTAAATTTAATTGCAACGGTGGTTGCAGTTCTTTATCTTTCTTTTACTTGTTTCAGTCATTTGACTATGGCCATGCTGGAGCACCGCCTTTAGTCGAGCAAATCGACCCCAGGACTTATTCGTTGTAAGCCTATTACTTATTCTATCGGTCTCTTTTGCCGAACCGCTAAGTTACGGAGACGTAAACACACCAGCATCGGTTGTCAAGCGATGTTGGGGGGACAAACAGACACACATATATACGACGGGTTTCTTTCAGTTTCCCTTTACCAAATCCATTCATAAGGCTTTGGTCGACCCGAGGTGCCACTTGCCCAAGGTGCCACGCAGTGAGACTGAACCTGGAACCATGTGGTTGGTAAGCAAGCTACTTACCACCCAGCTACTCCTATGTTTATCACTTAAATAGTTTCAGTTTCTGTATTCACCCACATTAACCATCCATTTTATAACTGTCATTAGTAACTATTTAACCCCCCCCCCAAAAAAAAAACTCCAACTCAGAAAATATCTGTCAGATAATGTGCTTATTAACATGGTTGAGAGTAAATACCTCGGAAACTTTATTCTTATCAAATCTAAATACGGCATGATCCCACATGTTCGTTACAAACATTTTTGTCATCTGAAATATTTATTAGTGGGTAAAACCTCATTTAAGTGCGTCTAAACATTTAAGCAATCAAGGGAGATAACTGCAATAAGATCAGTCGATTGAAATTCTTGGACAATACAGATAGTGCAAATTGGAGTGGATCTGGTGTTTAAAGTCAACTGGTGAAAGCCATGGGACACATTCTGGTTTTAGGCCTTTTCAGCAAAACATTTTACTTGGCAAGACAATACGTTTAGAAATAGGCAAATTGTAGTGATCCTTTGCAGAACATTCTCTTGGTGTATTTTTTCTCAGTCTTACTGTTGATATTATCTGTGTCACTACATTCCTTTTATTTCTTTAAATAATGATCACTCTTAGTAATACTAACAGAGCAGAATGTTTTTTAAGACAATTGATATTACAGAAGCCTGTCAATTGCTTTCGCCGGTTTACTTTAGAGACTGGATCCACTCCAATTTTTTTTTGTTTATACTGTCCAAAAAATTTCGGTTAACCGTTTGTATTGGAGTAATTTCTTGTTTTTACATTTTGAAAGTTCTCAGGAAGTTTTGCCTACAAATTGCTTGAATAATCTCAGTTGATCAAATTTTCAACTCGCTAGATGTGAAAATCCTTTATTACATATGTAAAATGCTTATGCTGTA
The DNA here is from genome assembly GCF_006345805.1 of Octopus sinensis. Taxonomy (NCBI): domain Eukaryota; kingdom Metazoa; phylum Mollusca; class Cephalopoda; order Octopoda; family Octopodidae; genus Octopus; species Octopus sinensis. The sequence goes on from NC_042998.1 coordinate 40,820,596, forward strand.
CTTAGGCACACACAAGAATTTTTTTCGTAAGTTGCAAATGACAGTTGTCAAATGTCCTTTTTATATGTTTTATATGTTGATACTTCTTGAGAAATATGTAGATGTCAATATTTTGTGAGAAACTTGCTTTTGTCAACAAAGGTGTGTCTTTTGTAATGTTTGTTTGGCATAATCTACATTGATTTCTTTCCTCAAATTTAACATCTCTCATATCAAGGAAACAACTGTTAACTCTAATCACAATAGATAACAATGGAAAATTTTCATCGTTTATCGAGTTTCGGTACAAATTTTTGAAAATGTTGGGAAAAAGAAACTTTATTTGAAAGATCTGATACTTTTCTCTATAGTCTTTATGAAGTTGAAATGCAAATTTATTCCCCACATTTAAGCGAACTTATCCAATGTAGAATGGTGGTTTAAAAGTTCCATTTAACAAACACCTGTAACAGATTTGAACGTACAGCAGAAACCAGTCTCATTGCATTAACTCCATCCAAGGATTATAGACTTGTTATACGTTTTCTCACCAGACTTCTGTGTTCTATTTTATAGCTTTGATTTAAGCAAATATGAATTACGAAAAAAAAAAGTTACAAAATGTCAGTATCTATGTCTTAAGGTGGGATGGATGAGCTTGAATAACATGGACGAGTTAAGTGATGTGCACTTACACAACGCATTCATACGTTCATTGATATTTTTATCCTGTTTGTTTTCTGATTCTTTTTTTGGACGTTATTTTCTCGTAAAAGTATTTTAATTTTTGTTTTTGCTTAACATTTGTTTTATCTGGTAATTTCTTATAGTTTTTTTTGTTTCCAAACAAGACTAAATTTAGTGGGGCCTTTCTTTCGTTCTCAAATTTCTGCTTATCATCTTACTATTCTGTAGTTTTGTTGACTTTGAACATCGCTTACTTTTTTCTTGGGTGTTGTTTGTAGCTAAGAAAAAAGGTACTTGAAGCATGAAAGACTTTTATAAAGAATGTTGGAAATCTTAATTTGTATCCTTACGAATTCAGTAGCTTCAATAGATATTGGTGTTCGATTTTCGATCGAAGCTAATTTACATTCGCTGTTAACATTTTTCAGCTAGGCATTATAGTCATGCAATCAAATCACATTCCCCGTAAACGTTAAATCCTTCTGTCCCAAATCGTTGTTGGTTAAAAATAAAGAAATAAATTTAAAACAGTCACTATTATTTAATATTGTATTTACTAGCATTTTTTATGTGTAACCTAATTGAGATGTATTGTTATATGTGCGGCTTGTTAACTATTCTATATTTCTGAATAGATTTGGCTGTTTTAAATGGTTTTAGGGGAAAGTACAAACTTTTACTGTGACATTGACTAACGATATGGAAGCAGACGATATGATGGAAATTGGGGAAGGTGCTAGACATCGTTTTTATGTCGTGGTGACAGAAGCGTCAGAACGCCTGGTTAAATATGCATTAAGAGTATTTAGTTTAATCGTTTAGATTCCGAGCTTTAATCCAACCAGTATCATTAAACTGTAACTTGGTTATATTTTTATAGAGAAAGTACTGTTTGTGTGAAATCATCTCGTTTAATATTCAGCTATCAATATGAAATCTAAAATCCACTCATAGTATTTTATAACTTGTTGATCTTAAAATGCATTTGATATACTATAGCAAGTTACATATTTTAATTGATAAGGTAACTATTATTCTGTATCTTTCAATCAAAAGTATTGTTTATTTTCATCTTCTCATTTATTCCTGTATCATTTGAAACGCTAACAAGGAAAATTGGAAAATCTTAATTATAAAATGCACTTCATATTTGCAAAGCTTCTATGTCAATCCAAATTTCTATACTTAACAACGTTTATTTTTGATTTTTTTTCTTTTAATTATTATTATTTTTTTAATTCAAGCAAGATTGAAAATTTTCTCGTTGAATTTAGATGTAATTTGTATTTACACAGGCATTCCAAGTTACACATCTATAGGTAGATGTATTTTCGTGGCAAAAGTTTTGGCAATTATCAAATGTTGGTATTTGGGATTGTTCTGGCATTGTGTTCCGGTTGGGAACTTTGTAATATCTAGTTCCAGCTTCCCAAACAAGGTCAAGGTGTTAATTTTGTTTTATGTAGAATCATCAGCCACTGTAACAAGCAAACATGACTAACTCACGGCAACGAGTTATATTTAATTCTCTCGTTCTTTCTCTTTCCTAAAAGAAAACAAAAAAACTTTTTCATAAAAATTTCTGTAAGAGGGTATGAAAATTTTGATTCGGGAAAAAATTGTATCCGACATAGTGATCCGAGCAAATACATTCAATTAAAAATGTAATATTTCTTTTTCTAATGTCGTAAATAACACACACATACGTACATACATACATGCATACGTACGTACATACATTTGTATATGTGTATGTATATATATATATATATATATATATATAGATATACACACACACATGCATGTACCTTTATTTAATGTTAGTCTGTATTCAGTTTGTATTGCAATAGATGGCATATGTTAATTGTAGTTATTAACTTGCATCACTTATCTAATAATCTATTACAAACTTGAGTTTAGAGAATAAGTGTGTGTATATATATGTATATCTATCTATCTATCTATCTATCTATCTATCTATCTATCTATCTATCTATCTATCTATATCTATATATCTATCTACCTATATCTATCTATATATCTATATATCTATCTACCTATATCTATCTATATCTATCTATCTATATATATATATATATATATATATATATATATATATATATATATATATATATATATATATATATATATTTGTGTCTGTATACACACGTGTAGCAGTGTATTTTAGCTTGAAAACATTCCTAATTTATAGTCCACTAAGCCCTACACTTTGCCTTGGTTGGTTTCAATATACGATACTGTTTGTTACCGATGCAACTTAGTTAATTAGATATTGATTTGTTTTGTGTAAAAGATGAGTGCTTCGATCTAAATTAGGTTAAGAAAAAAAAATTAGAAATGCCCTTAAAATATATTTCCAACAATTTGATTTATATATAAAAAAAAATTAAATCAAATCGAAAAATGATCTCAGTGCAAATGCTAATCATTTGATAATTTTATAGTTTAAACAGTTTTTGAATGCAACATGATAGAATATTTAGTTCGCATGATAGTATACTGTTAAAGCTATTTGTTTCTTATAAGTTCAATCGAATTGCCTATTATTTTGTTTCCTACGTTCTGCTACTACCGTCTGACTGTTTTCAATCGAATTTTCTACTTGATCTATGTCTTTTTCGTTTGTGTGTGATTATTTTTATTCTTAAATTTTATTTTGCACATAATGACAACTTTTGATTGTAGACGCAAACAGCAGTTGGTGGTGGTGTATGTTGTGTGTACAAACACGCACACCAAGGTCTCTCTCTCTCATATATATATATATATATATATAATATATATATATATATATATATATATATACACACACATATATATACACACACATATAAATATATATACACACACACACATATATGCACACACATATATGCACACATATATGCACACATATATGCACACACATATATGCACACACATATATGCACACACATATATGCACACACATATATGCACACACATATATGCACACACATATATACACACACATATATACACACACATATATACACACACATATACACACACACATATATATACATACACTATCTATATACACACATATATACACACACACACACATATATATATACACACACATAAATATACATACATACATAACATATATGTATATACATACACACACACATATATACACACACACACACACACATTATATATACATACACACGTGTGTGTGTGACAATTAGTTGGTTGTCATAATAAACTCAATATGGGATACCGGGGCTGAAGTCTGCAGCAGACTTTAGCCCCAGTTTCCGAAACTGAGTTTTATTATGACAACCAACTAATTGTCACATATTATATTTATAGATAAATTCCTCTATTTTACATAATATCGAGGTCTCATTCATTCTTTTGTTGTCATATTATTATTATTACTATTATATATATAAACATAGGTACATATATAGGCTATATACATATATAGACGTGTGTGTGTGTTTCTGCATAATTTTATTATTTTACATTTTTATTTCATTAGACCATGCTGGAGTATTATCATAAAGGGTTTAATTCGATATGAGTACTTATTTTTAACCGAGTACTTACTCTTGTTCATTTTATGCTAAACCACTAAGTTACAGGGATGTAAACATGCACACGTAAACACGACACACACATAGACATATTTGTCTATTCGTTCATTCGGTTTTTACGAACTTTTTCCCGTGCTTGCTTGGGTTAGATGATTATATTATTGAGACATATATTTTCATCCAAATGGACCTCCTGAAGCTATTCTTAGTTGTTTTTCAACGCATCTTTTGAGAGTGCAAGGCCAGCAGAAAATTTGTTTAATATCACCCCTAGTAGTTCGTGGTTTTCGGAGCAGCGAACATGTAAACAAGGATACACACACACACACACACACTATGCTTCAAGTTTTTTTTTTTTTAACCGGGTGCACAATCGTTGTGTAAGGGTTTATTATAGAAGACGTTTTGCCCCAAGGTAACAAAGTGAATTTCTTTACTACACGCACACACATGCAGAGCATGGCTTGAGGCACACACCCATACCTGCGCCTATTGACGTGTGTGTTTATGTATATCGATCTATATCGACTTGTGTACCTTTTCGTCTCTCTAGAATGTGTGTGTATGTATGTGTGCGTATGTATATGTGTGTATGTGTATGTATATATATATATATATATATATATATAGATGTGTTTTCTGTATATAATGTGGATGTGTGTATGTAAGTATAGATACATACATATTTAAAGACATGTGGCGGGGAGGGGGTAAGAATTTTACTTGTCAACCACCTGGATTTGGATTCAGTCCAACTTTGTTGACCTTGATAAATTGTATTTATGAGTGGATTTAATAGATAGAAACTGAAAGAAACCCATTATTTATACATTTGTGTGTGGGTATGTAAGTGTGTGTATATATATATATATATATACACATATATATATTGTAAGTGGGTGTGTATATTTGTCTTCTTGCCCTGACATTGTGTGATTGCTGTAAGTGAATATCATTCATTTCCATTCTGTAAAAACGTCTCTTTATAGGGAAATATTGCTTTGTTTGGAAACAAATAAGCATTGGTGACAGAAGGGGCATCTGTCTGTAGAAAAATTTCTTTCAATAAACTCCATCTGATTCATGCAAGTAGGAAAAAGTAGATAAAGGTGTGTATGTTTATGTGTGTGTGTGTGTGTATATATGTATATTGCGTGTGTAGATCTATGTATATACAGATGTACGTGCATGTGTGTGCATATATATGTATGCAAAATGAATATATTTGACAAGCAGCAAAAGAAGCTAGTAGAATAAGTACCAGGCTTTAAAAAACAAGTACTAAGGTCAATTTGTTTGATTAAAATTCTTCAAGGTGGTGCCCCAGTCTGTCTGCAGTCTAATGATGGAAATAAGTAAAATATCTGTCTGTCTGTCTGCATAGTTATGTGTGTGTGTGTGTATATATATATAATAATATAAATAATATATAAATATATGCATATATACATACATATATGTACATACCTACATATATATGTATATATACAGATGCATATATGGGTACAGGACATCAAAAAACGTTAAACACAAAAAGAAACGAAAACATAAAAACAAAAATATAGAAACGAACTTTTTTCGAACAACAACAAAAAAAAGAAACAGAGAAACGAGACATACAACATAAAGAATATTCCCCTTCTTCAGTTGTCCCTGTTTCAACTACTCCACGTTTTGAAGGCATGGACAAGACGCGACTTCGTTGAAACAGTCCTTCCTGCAAAGCAAATTAAATAAAATTTGGGATTTTTTGCAGAGGATAAAAGTGGCAACAAGAACAGAACAGTAAGAACAAAACAGTAAAAACAATAAAAAAGTAAAAACAAATGGTGAGGGCTGTTAAGCCAAGATGATGGAAAAATTATTCTGAACTTGGCAATGCCCGGGAATGAAATTGTTCCTTATATTTGCTTTATAGAAATTTGTTATTCTAAATTGAATTTATTCTTCAATTGGGAAATCATTTCTGAATTCATAATACAAAGAAAAATAATAATTATAATGAAAAATTTTATATGCACAGTGTTGTTCTGGAAAAAGTTTAGGTTCATGTTCATTCACAAATGCAGCCAGGTTTGTGATGTCATTATTTGTCTTTCTTGCTATGTCGCTTGAAGTTAAATCACTAATTTGACAGTTTGCTTTTGGCAATCTGGAGCCAGACTCTTGCAAATTTTTGCCTCCCATGACCAAAACTTGATCCTTAATTTCAATCAGTGCTTAGTTAAAAATTGTTTCAGAGAACTGAATATTGATATCTGGGTTTGCCTGTTAAACTGCATACTTTAAGTCCTCAGCCATGTCCTCGCAATGTTTCATCCAAAGCTGTAGGGGACTGCCAAGTTGACACATGTTCAGTATAATTGCAAAAAGGTTACGGAGTTTCCTTGGAGAATCTGATACTGATGCTTCAGTCAATGAAAGGTCCCAATGTTCATCATTTTCAAAAAAAAAAACATTGTTGTTATTATGCTTCTCTATAAGTTTCACACACATGATCTATCCTCCTTTAATCTTGGAATGATCTGGGACCACGTACTTCATGCAAAAGGAGACGTAATTATTTCTACAGGTGTAATACTTGGGTAATTGTGGGTAAAGGAGTTTTCTTGCATCTTCATTACTTGACACAACTTAAAAAAAGGCAGTAAAGACACTTTCTTTTGGAGAAAGTGCTTGTTGCAAGGCTGTTTGTTTTGTAAAGATAACCCTGTGATCATTCTCTTGATGGACTCTCAGATGAATGATAGCTGGGTGCTTTGCATGAGTGGGAAAATTGAAGATGCCCCAGAAAGCTTCATTGGTACTGATATGTCTTCCTCTGTCATACTGCGCATCCTCATCATTTTTATTTACCTGCTGACTGCCATTCTGCATAAGAGTGTATGTTGCAGCATCTAAATCTTTGTTTATATATTTGCAAACATACTTAATAGAGTTAACAGAGTTACAGAATTCAACATTGACTCTGGTTACCTGTACTTGTCTTCACTGTAGAATACCGATTGTCTGCATCTACCCCGACTCGTCTTGTAGAGTGTGAGAACATTGTTCTTGGAAACTTTTTCGATAATTAAAATAGGGGTTAAATGAAAAAAATGAGTTACTTGAATATGTTCACGATAGTAATTGAAATAAATAGCAATTGTGGAACACCCCACGCATGCACACACATACACACAGAATATCAAGCATCAGATGAACTGGCTGTGTGTGTGTGTGTGAGAGAGAGGCAAAGAGAGAAGGGGTATTGTCATGTATACGTACATACATAAATATGCATACATCTTTTTTGTATGTGTGTGTGTGTGTGAGAGAGAGAGAGAGAGTGAATGCCACTTAGACATCACTCTCTCTCTCTCACACATAATACAAAAAAGATGTATGCATACGTATTTATGTATGTACAAATACATGACAACACACTCCTTGACTCTCTCTCTCTCACAAACATACATACATAAATGTATACAAATGTACTTACAAAAACATGTATGTATTTGTGACTGTTTTGTGTGTGTGTGTGAGAGAGAAAGAGTGGGGGAGAGAGAACATTGCGAACAATGAATGAAATAAACATGAAATGAAAAAGTCATATAAATAAAAGCTCCTCTACCGAATGTTTAAATTTGTGAACTTTGTAAATATTTCTTTCAGAAATTTATCGTAGTTGCTTAAAAATAGTGAATCAAAACTTGAAATGAAAACATCAAAATAGTGAGATTTTGCAAATGAAAACGGAAAATTTTGCCATTGCTACATCAATATCGGAAGTTGACATTGAGGAACCTTTTTAAAGAAATGAATCATATATATAAAGCAATATTATTTATTTTTAATAAAAAAAAATCAAATCAAAAGCCAAACATGTGTCCAAAGTCAAATTATTCCTGCATCCCAAATATGGAAGCAATTAGTGAAGACATTTTCACGTGAAAAGTGAATACACACACATCTGTTTTATATATTAGATGTATATGTATAGATATGTGTGTGTAAATATATATTATATATATATGCTGTATGTGTATATGTTTTATATAAATAGATGAGTGAGCAGACAAACTAAAGAAAAAATGCACTCAACATATTTAGCAGGAGTTACATTATTATTCAAAACAGTTTGATTTTGACTCCATGTAGGCTTCTTACAGAAATCTGGCTCCTTCATCTTCAGATTACCAATTGGTAAAATACAGCAAGTCCATGATGGCTACTGAAAAATGTGCTGTTATTGGCCAAGGCTGGTCACATGGTGTTAGAAATGCCATTTTAATGACAGCAGATGTGTTAGAAAGGAGAATTCTTAGATTGCATGACTGGACAAGAATCTGGTGATGCCATAGTGTCTGATGGGCCATTGAAGGGACTTGGAAGCTGACAGAAGCAAGGCTGGTGAGAGTGTGTGTAAGTATGTGTATATATATATATATATACACATCCAAGCGTGGCCGTCTGCCAGCCTTGTCTGGCACCTGTGTCGGTGGCACATAAAAAAACACCATCCGAGCGTGGCCGTTTGCCAGCCTCGTCTGGCACCTGTGTCGGTGGCACATAAAATCACCCACTACACTCTCGGAGTGGTTGGCGTTAGGAAGGGCATCCAGCTGTAGAAACACTGCCAGATCTGACTGGACTGGTGCAGCCTTCGGGCTCCCCAGACCCCAGTTGAACCGTCCAACCCATGCTAGCATGGAAAGCGGACGTTAAATGATGATGATGATATAAATATATATATATATATATATATATATATGTGTGTGTGTATGTGTGTGTGTGCATGTAAATACATGTAGGATAGTTCCTCTGAAGAGAACCAGAAAGATAATCTGGTTCAACCCTCCATTTAACTTAGAAGTTTCCACAAGCATAGCCAGAAGTTTCCTGTTGTTGATTAAGAAGCATTTTCCCAAGGGCAACAAGTACTATAAACTCTTTAATTCCCATAACATCATGGTGAGCTACTCTTGCATAGATAATATCACCTCTAACATTGCATGCTGCAGCAGATGCAAACATACACCTGCACAACCTCCAGTCCCAACCTGTAACTGTCAAAACCTTACCTGCTGTTCTCTAAGAGGATCCTGCCTTTCAAGGGCTGTAGTCTACAGAGCCAACCTCACACCATCCAATGACATCACCAAGAGAAGGCACACATAACTTATGTACTTGCTTAAATGCAGGGATAGAGAGAACTCCATCTCTTTGTCTCATTTCCTCTGTAGACTATGTGACCTCCAGTAATAAACTCCCAACATCAAATGAATCATCATCGACAAGGCCTTTAGTTGCTAGCTCTGCCTCCATGAAAGACCGCATGTTTTCCACCTATCTGCAGTATCTATCAACTGGAAATATGAACTATTTTATTGCTGCCATCAGAGGTTTGCCTTTCTGGCAAACTTCAAACCATTGACCACTGACAACCTAGATATACCACATTAATATTAGCTGCTCCACAACCAAGAACAGGGTCTCTAACCACCAATGCCTACAAAGACCTCAGGCCTATCCCACAACTTTATGCAGCCCTTGCAGTTTGTGGCTGAGCATTATTCTGATGCTTGAAACCATGGATGTTCGCTTTTCTTCTAGCGCTGACTTAAGCCACTCAAGCTGCTTGCAGTAGATTTCCTTTGTTATCATTTGGTTTGGGTTTAAAGGTTCAAAGTGGACTAAACGTTTCATTATCCCACCAAACAGATAACACCTTACATGGGTGAAGACCTTCTTTAGCCTTGGGTACCAGTGTTTCTCCTTTCCCTACCGACTGTCTTCGGTGCTTGACATTTTCATAGAGAACCCATTTCTCATCACCAGTCACTATTTGGTCCAAAATAAAGGTTCATTTGTGAGACATAACAGCAAAGAAGAGCACACATTCACTCTCTGCGTGCGATTAGACTTGGAAAGCTTGAGGAACCTATTGACCCGATTTGCTGATTTTTCTGATGGCACACAGGTGTTAGTTAATGAATGGTTGAATGACCAAATCCAAGCTTCTCTGCTAGTTCCTCAACAATTATGATGGTATTTTGTTTTCATATACTGCATTAATATTCCTCTCACTTTCCATTGCGTTTTTGCCTTTATTGAACTTATAGCTTTGAAAACATAACTGTTAAAATCGAACTGCACTCTTCAAAACTTGCACTAAGAATAAGTACAAAGTAAAATTAGTACCTGCTTTTATAGTAAGTTGATGCAGGTAGTTTATCCCATCCCACTCTGACTTTTAGTTCATGCAATTGTAAAAATTGTACTATCAGTGGGATGATCCAATGTATATATACATACATATATATATACATACATACATACATATATATACATATATATATATACTTGTACATATGTTTGTCTTCTGAATATATTTAGCGACATGTATGGTGATGATATATCAAGCCTAATGGTGTTTATCTGCATCATTATCTCTATGTATGTGTGTATATATATCTACTGATATATAGATGTATATATGCTAAACCTACGATTGAGAAATTTCAGTGTCAACTTAGCCAATACAAAGGTTATAGTAAATAGAAAAGAAGACAAACCCTTAGTACTTTCAAGGTAACTTCTTTGCTTGAAATGCAAATAAGTATGATCTCCATATGCTGCACGCTATGTAAACTATGGATACCTCAGATGTAGTGGAATTGCAGCAAGACTAGTGGAGAACGTAAGCTCTGTATGTTATAGATGCACTTGAGCAGTATGTACAATAGACCAGAAATAGACTCTCTTGGATGGTAATTTGTAAGGGAGTGCTTTCTCTGAAAGTGTATTACCAAGTATAAAACAGGTTGGAGAAAGTTCAGGCAACAAACCTCTTTTCGTTCTGGGTGAAAGGTAGATTGTATGATGCTTGTGTTAGGACTGCAATGCTGCATGGTAGTGGAACATGAGCTTTGAATGCAAAGGACTTGAGAAAACTGTTAAATACGTAATGTAAGTGTGCATGAACAACATAATATAAATGTACTGAGTGGAAAACTGGGTATGAGAGGAATCAGCTGTAGTGTACAAAAAAGAAAACTGTGCTGACATGTGATGTGTGTATAGATGATAACAGTTGAATAAAGAAGACATGGAATGTAGTGGTAAAATCTGACCTCAACAGAGGATATGACAACAAACTGGGATGACTGGCAATATGCAGTTCTTGAGAAAACCTGCCCACCTCATCGAAACTGGGCTCTGAAAGCACTCTGTGTGTGTGCGTGTATGCGTGCACAAATGGATACTTCACCCAATCTCCTATCCCCACTCTCCTTCATGTCTCACTGCACCTCTCTTGATACAGAGACAGTTTGTATAGCATGTTGCTTTTCCATGCCTGATTGCACATGAACAAGTTAAATACCGCTGTACATAGCTATTTCATTCATTGCTACTTAGTGTGCCTCTAATTAATATATTCCAGCTTGACAAAACTTTTTGCACATAGCAAACATGCCATTTGGTACTAGCTATTAGTGGCCATGTATGATGGTTTGTATACATAGCTGATGAAGCATAATAGTACAGAAACACACACATTCTATGGTCTGGTGATATCATTCATGGCCTAGTGGTGTGTTTACACCTATATTGTCTATAAGAAGAATTTTTTCCCTCAAGACAATTTGTGCAGTATATTGTCTTTCTATGTCCGCATGTAAATGAACAAGTTAAATATGATTGTAAATAAGTGTATAATATTTGTTGTGAGTTTTTTATGTTACCATTATATAGTTCTTAACATTTATAATATGTATATAGAGGCAACTACTTTGTTGTTTTGAATCTCTTACAATATGAAAGAATATTTTGGACTATAGAGAGATGAGAGAAATATATTGAAAAAGCATTTCACTAAGAAGTCGTATTTATTCACACTTTATCTATTGTATGGAATGAGAAGTAAATGTAATTTTAAAATTTACGCGCAGCTTGGAACATTCCCAATTATTTTCTTCTCTTGTGAAAATAACTTCTCAGCTGCAGTTGTTACAATAGCTACAGATAAATCATAAGCCATCTCCTTATTGTGCTGTTATTAGAAGTTTAGTTCAAGCCGTTTCCAGCAGAGTGCTTAAACTTGTACTTCCTCATGCATGTCTCGACAAATGCTCACTCAGTAACGTTCATGTAGAACACCATAGATTAAAGGAGAACTACAATTGTTTGGTTAGAATGTGTGTTACGTAGTAAGCTGTTTCATTGGTTTTTTCAATCCTATTGCAAGGAAGAGACACATCTTGACAAGAGTCAATTATATCATATCTTTTCATTGGACAAGTAAATTCAAATTTAACAAAAAGAAATATAGTATATTTTTTCTTTCAACTTTTAAGACCTTGATATTTGAACACAAGTAATTATTTTAATCTATCTAAATCACTTCAATTTGAAGCAGCTTTCTTAATTTTATCTTTTACACTAAAAAGTGAGAAAATATTTTGTGGATTAAGAGACATTAAGATAGCATTTCATTAAGGGGAAGTTGTTTTGTTTCATAGGTCATCAGTTATATAAATGTGTGTATATATATTTGTGCTTATATGTATATATATCTGTGTATATATAATGGTCTATGTTTATGTGTATGGATATGTATATATATGAGTATAAACTATGTTTTTATATATACCTATTATTTTAAGGAAATCAATTCCCCCAAAATACTAGGTATTGAACCAGTATTACCATGGATGAAACCATCCCTTCATGTAGTTAACACAACCTTTAATCGAAGTGTGTGTATATATATATATATATATATATATATATATATATATATATATGTATGTATATATAATCATCTTCATTTAATGTTTGCTTTCCATGCTGGCATGGGTTTTTACAGTTTGACAGAAAGCTGGTAAGCTGGTGAGCTGCACCAGGTTCCAATTTGATTTGGTATGTTTCTACAGCTGGATGCCTTTCCTAATGTCAACCACTCCAAGAATGTAGTTAATGCTTTTTGTATGCCACTGGCATGTCACTTGGCTTGACAGATCTTCTCAAGCACGGTATATTGCCAAAGGTCTTGATCATTTGTCATTGCTTCTCTGAGGTCCAATGTTCAAATAGTGCTTTTTATGTGCCACTAGCATGGGTGCTAGTTACGTAATACTGGCATCGGCGATGACTATGATTTCACTTAGATTGGCAGGTCTTCTCAAGCGCGACATATTACCAAAGATCTTGATCACTTGTCATTGCCTCCGTGAGGCCCAACATTTGAAGATCATGCTTCACCACCTCGTCCTATGTCTTCCTGGTTTTACTTCTTCCACAGATTCCCTCAGCCATTAGAGTTCAGAACTTCACACAGCTGTTGTCATCCATACATATCACATGACCATACCAGTGCATTCTCCTCTTGCACACCACCTTTGATGCCTCTTATGCCCAACTTTTCTCTCAAATCCTAGCTTTATTTCTTTCAAGCCTACACATGTCCCAGGTAGTCTCAGCCCATGTTTCACTGCCGTGTAGCATGACTGTTCATACACAGGCATTATACAATCTACCTTTCACTCTGAGATAGAGGCCCATTGTTACCAACAGAGGTAGGCACTCTCTGAACTTTGCCTCACCTGTTCTTATTCTAGCAGCTACGCTCTCAGAGCATCCACTCCTGCTACTGACTTGGTTACCTAGGTAACGGAAGCCATCGACTACTTTTCGTTTTCTCTCCTGGCATTTGATGAAGTCTATTTTCTGTACACTTTTAGTGCTAATTGCACCTTCCACATGCAACAGTGTTTTTACTTAAAAATGAACAACATATATCCTTGCATTTCTCTATCACTGTCATCTTTGTAAGTGTGCATATGTGTGTATCAGCATCATCATCATTATTATTATTTAACATCTGTTTTTCATGCTGGCATGGGTTGGATGGTTTGACAGAAGATGACAAACTGGAGAGCTGTGCCAGGTTGCAATTGTCTGCTTTGGCTTGGTTTCTACAGCTGGATGCCCTTCCTAACACCAAACACTTTACTGAGTGTACTGGGTGCATTTTATGTGGAACCAGCATCAGCAGTCGCCAAGTAACTTATAAGACCTAGTTCAAAGAGGGAGTGGAACCAAGGAAAGTGGCTATGTACCTGGCAGGCAAGAGGTTAGAGTATGGCAAAGGTACAGAGATAGTTGTCTTGTTATAGATTATAAGGTAATTTGCATCATAGAACTTCAGTAGCCTACTCTCCTCCTCATTGCAGAACTGACTCCATAACCATAGAAGCTACCTGGATGCTGCCCAACATGCCCATTGAAGTGACCAGTCATGAATAGGTCACTCTCATTTGTCAACGAAGTAGTCTGCTGAAGGGTGTTAAACCAATCTTTCTATTCATCTGGCAGCCTCTGTTGAGGAATATAGACAGAAATAATAGATGGTGTACTAATTTGCAAAACTAGTCTAAGCACAAGTATTCTATCACACATTCTAACTACCTTGATCACTTTATCAATGCATTTCTCAGCAAGATGTTTGCTTACCAACACCATCACTGCCTATCATTGTCTACTCAGAAGATTTTATACCTTTGTTCTTTGCCTGTGAGGAACCTGGCAGAAGCTCCCCTCTACCTTACCTCTTGAATGCAACATACATCTACATCCCTTCGTTTCATCATCTCAACAATCTCACCAGACCTACCTTTCAATGTGCCCAATCTGAGTATGCCAATTTTAAGTGGGAGGAAGGGGTGACAAGAAGAGACAGAAAGGTGAGAGACAACATTCTGCATTTGAAAAGGTTTGCATGAACATTTGCCAGATATGCTATATAGTTTCATATATATTTCATCCTGCATCTGATTTACCATCATTCATTCACTTCACACTTGCTATGTCTACCAAATGAAGAAAGAAGAGGGTGTAGCATAAACCATTGCATACACAGAGATAAAATAACAGCAGTAATTAACCCACTAGCAAGAACATTTGTCATATTTCTAATACAAACATACTAGCTAAGCCTTTTTTATATTGTATTGTTGCTGCTTGTGAGCTGTTGTTGGCAGGAGGGAAGGGGCAGAAATGCAAGAGCGTTTTCCATACAGCTATCTGGTATAAACGGTTTCCATAAGAGAGACTTCCTGTATAGGTTGTGGGGTGGGATGGGAGGGCACACCACAAACAGCCAAGCTGTATGGCTACACTGTGACTGAGTCACAGTAATGGGGAGGAAAGATATATCTGTTCATAGGCCAAAATGAAACTAATATGGAAAAAACAAAATGAAGAGGCAAAAACAGCACATATTTACTTGGATTAATTAACATAAATAATATTTAACACTTAGCTTAAAATAGTGAGGCTGTAGACATGGTAGAAGCAATTTGAATGGAATAAAATGATGCTAAAATTAAAAACAAAGAAAAGAACAATCATCATTTAATGCCTGCCATCCATGCTGACATGGGTGAGATGGGTTGACAGGAGCCAGCCAGACAGAAGCCTGCACCAGACTTCTGTGTCTGTTTTGGTAGATTTCTACAGCTGGATGCCCTTCCTAACACCAACCACCCAGCAGAGTGGACTGAGTGCATTTTAAGTGGCACCTGCACTGACAGGGTCACCAAGTAACTTGCATTATGAAGTTGCATAGCATTACCTTCTATTCTTTTAATATATATACAGCTTTATGCATGGATGCATGCAGCACACACAAACTAGAAGTCCCATGAACGAAACAGGATTGTTTTCCAAAATGGAGGTGAACACCTTTCTCCATGTGATCAGCTTGAAAACTTAAGATACTTGGATATTTTCCCACTCTTCATAACATGAAACCAATGATAGCCTTAATTCACAAATAAAGAAATTATTTATCCACCACTTGAGCAGTTATTCCAATGTTCTACTTTTACATACATATATATATTGTTTACATTTTTCTGAACTTGATTCTGCTACTACTTTATGGCTGATTATCCAAATGGAAAAGCAATGTATCTAATAATATTAAAATGTCCAAAATTGCAAAACTTAACCAAATAATAAAATTTTAATTTTTAAGTTGTCAGCTTCATCTTAGGAGATGGAACCAGTTTTAATAGCTATATCTCGCGTGTTTCAATCTCTGATTATCATTGTTTTATTAATGGGTAGTACCAAACAGGATTCTGGCTTGAACCATTTATTTCTAAATCAGTTGCATTATTACCCTTAGTTTAAGATAAAATTTTCTCATTTGAATCCAGTGTAGGACTGTCTACACATCCAAGAATAGATACTTGATGACAACCAAGTGATCAGACTATTTGAAAC
This sequence comes from Octopus sinensis, assembly GCF_006345805.1. Classification (NCBI taxonomy): domain Eukaryota; kingdom Metazoa; phylum Mollusca; class Cephalopoda; order Octopoda; family Octopodidae; genus Octopus; species Octopus sinensis. The sequence continues at coordinate 40,837,122 of NC_042998.1, forward strand.
TATTAAAAATGCTTTCATGTTTAAAGATATGGTTAACAGTCACAAAATTGACTCATTTCAAATGTTTTTAGACATTTATCAAACTCATTTTTGAAATTGAAATAACTTATTTAAATGATTGTTGTTTTACAGTGTGCTTATTTTCTTTTTATTCTAGGTCTTTGCATTGTAGGTTACTTTTTGATAGATAACATCTTATCTATGGCCCTTGTTTTTTGAGGATTTTATATAATTGTGGATTTACACTACTGAGTTGGAAAAAATTTAATACTGATTAATTGTCATTAATTTGACATGGAGAAATCTATGACAGAAACATTCCCTGAAGAAGATGAGGAATTTGGGCAGAAGATTAAATCACGTGCTGGTAAGAAATAATTTTTTTCTTTTTCTTCATTTGTATACTTTGAGATTTTATTTTGGATAACTTTTTTGTTGCCCTTATATCATTATTTGGTTTCACAAATTAATATTCAGGGAGAAGGCTGTCTACACCTATTTCAGGCTTGCATGTGGCTGGTGAGGCTGAAATAGAATTGGCAGCCACTGTAGCAGCTGCAAATGAAATTCTATTCTTAGTTCAGTGCTACTATATCATGGTTTTTACCTCTGTCTCCTTTTGTCCAGAGAAGAATTCACCTTAGGGAGGTGATTTTGGTAAATTGTCCTACTTAGTACTGCGCTGCATCTTCAGTAGCATGGTCTTGATAATGATCTCTTCATGTTTGAGGACTTCAATATTAGTAACAAATCACTCCAATGGATATTGAAGAGAGTGTAGAGGTAGTGCTGTTGGAAGTAAGAGAATGCAAGCTCTACTTTACAAATATTCCTTCTTGGGAATATTTTGCAAGGCATAAAGATTTCCTGATCATAGTATCAAACATTTTGATAAGGTTTACAAATATCACATAAGTCACATGTCCTGTTTCTTACATTTCTCTTGAAGCTACCTGAGAATAAATATCATATCAACTAACTAAGCTTATGAAAAGGTGTTATAATCACATTGAAAGATATATGCAAACTTATTTTTCACTAATTGAAGTGGCAACTACTGTTCATGTGTTCCTGAGAGCCAGATTTGGTTCTTAGTTTTTCATTCTTTCTTAACAAAGAATTCTGTCAACAATAAATTTGTAGGTTTTCTTTCTCTCTATTCCAATTTAAAAGTACTGCGTGATAAACTTCTCTATTGTTATATATTGAAATACATATCACCAGATATTCACTTCTTTTAGGTTGCAGCTGCAAACATTACTATACTGTTTCCAATTAAACAACACAGTATGGTTCCAACTTTATGAAGGGAAGAGCAATCCTTTGTTGGTCTAATTTTAATCTTATATTTAAAAGCAATTTGCTCGACCATACAAAAATGATGCTCTGTCACTTAATCTCAGTAATCATTATGTATCTATAAATTGGCATACCATCAACTATTACATTGTGCAGGAACTGTTAGGTTCCACTTGCACTACATGACCCTAAAGTTTGTACATTAATAAAATGTTTTGATGAACTGCTTTATCAGCTTGTGAATACATTTCAAGTCCAAGTTTACTGCTTTTTTTTGCTTTTAATATTTTTTTATATTTTCCTATGTATGTATGTATAAAATATACAATTATACAGTATGTGTGTGTGTATAATGTATATGTATGTGCATATGTGTATGTGTGGGTATTTATGTGTGTATATATATATATATATATGTGTGTGTGTATATGTAAAATGAACCTGTTGTATAGCCTTTGGGTTAGATATTTTCTAGATTTAGTTTGGAAATTGTTTCATGTAAGCGTATTTATATCTCTAAGTAGGTGTTATAATTTAATGTAAAGCATCTTGGAAGCATAAGAAAGAATGTGCAAGCTTCTGCTGGAATGTGCCTTTTTATTTGTTTTTAATTCTTTTTAAGGAAGGGTGTTTATTCTTTATATTATATAATTTTAAAAATTAATAAAGAATACTAATTTGGCTAATTATATTTTAATGAGATTTTAAATTGTAATTTGACACTTCTGTTGATTGTTAAGGAAAGGAAAAAGTGATAGATGAAGTAGGAAATTCAATATTTAGTTGTTCATATAATGTGAAATGTCGTATGGACAATGATATTCAAATGAAAGGTTATTCAGTGGTTGCCAGTAATTAGAGCATTGGTACAAAGTGAAAAAAGACTGTGGCATACTTCACTAAAATAAATGTAACACAGGTTTGAATGAATTGATTGATTAGATCTGTAACCCTTCTGTATAGAGAAAAATGTATAGGAACACAAGTTTAATTAACTACATAATGAATTTTTTTAAATGTTTAATTGTTTTGCAATGAAATAAACTAGATAGAAACAATTAAAAATAATTTAGTTGTGATTGTTTTGTGAAAGGCTTCATTTAGACATTAAAATTCTGTCTTGTGTGTATGAACATTGAAGAACATTAAATTTGTTTTATTCTTTAATTTAATGTCAACTAGACAGAATTTAGTGCAAATATGTAGAAATGTAATGCATATTTCATTTGTTTTTATGCTTGTTTCTCTATAATAGTATGGGTTAGGTGGATATATTATTGAGGTATTGTGTCTATCCTGTCACCTTTATCTACCTGTTTTCAAGTAAGAGATCTCTAATTTCAGACATCTTCAAATTTTGAAAGGCACAAAGCCAGTGGATGATTTTTTTAAAGTGGGGAAATAGCAATGTCACTACTTATCTAGCTTAACAGTTTATGGAGAAGTGCAAATGTAAACACACATATAAGTATGCATACACACCACATACATACACACAGACAGAGAGACACATACACATATGACAGGCTTCTTTTAGTTTCTCTTGACCAATTCTACTTACAAGGCTTGGTCAGCTGTAGTTAGAAGACTCTTGTCCAAAGTACTGTGCAGTTGTGGGATTGAACTTAAAGCGACATGATTGGGAAGCATGTTGCTAATACTAAAATTTGGAATCTATTTTTCTTTTTGTGGATATTTTAAATTTTGCAAAAACAATAATCTGTACTGCAAAAATGTTTTGGCTAATGCACAAGTCCTACCTAAATAACTTTTAGTGCATTTCTGGTCTTTGGAAAACTGAAGAATGCTATTAAATCAACACAGTAAAGTACTTTCCAATTATCCACAGAAATCAGACAATTAAGATTAGATTGATGGGTGCATTAAAGAGTGTTTTATATAATTTATAAATCTGACTCTGAAAGGGAAAATTTTAAACTTCATTGTACATTAAGAAGAAAGAGGAATGATAGGGGGAGGTTAAAAAGATTGAAAGCATTATACAGGTGTTAATTAGGTAAAGTTGATATATTGTTAGAGAGGCAAAACAAGGAAGAAAGAGGCACAAAAGAAGGCTGAGTAGTATTCATTGTGTTCATATGTTTTTGCATATGTTATGCTCATAATAGAAAATACACTCACCTGTATAGAGACATAGGCACATTATATAGGCATGGCTGTGTAAGAGGTATGCTACCCCACCACATGGTTCCAGGATCAGTCCTACTGAGTGTTGCCTTGGGTAAGTGTCTTCTACTATAACTCTGGGCCAACTAAAGCTTTGTGAGTGAATTTGGCTGATAGAAATTGAATGAAACCCATTGTATATTTGTATATAATAATAATAATGAAATTATTGTTTACAGTGCTCAGGTGCACCACAACTTATCAAAAGTGCGTATAAATCATATGCAGTAATGTACAAATGTCTGGGAAGTGGACAGTGTATGAGTCAGATGCATGCTTGCGTGTGTATGGAGGGGAGAAAAGAACACATATCTATGTATGTGTTACTGTTTGTTCCCCACTACTGCTTGACAACCAGTCTTGGTTTGTTTACATCCCTGTAAGTTAGCAGTTCAGCAAAAGAGACCAATAGAGTAAGTACCAGGCTTAAAAGTAAGTGCTGTGGTCGATTCATTTGACTAAAGCCCTTTATGGCAGTGCCCCTGCATGGTTGCAGTTTAGTAACCAAAACATGTAAAAGATATTTGTTTTTACTACTCTGTCATTGGACTATTGCCATACTGGGGTGCCATCTTCATGAATTTAGTCAATCAGTACTTAAGTCTGGTATTTATTTCAGCAACATAAAAATAATGCTTGTTTTCAAGCAGTGTAAATATAAATACTAATACACACACATATATTAATAAATAAGTTTGCACAGTAAATTCTGCTTTATGTATAATTTAATATTCATTGAGCTCCTCTATGAGCCATACCTGTATTTAGGTTGTGTACTTACACCTCTCCCACTTGCACATAAAGTTGAGGTGTCCTCTTAACTTCACATCTAAAGTTTTCTAGATGACATGACAACCTCTATGTGCTGGTGCTATGATAAAATACATCCAGTATCCTCTGGATAAACTAAATCTGTTTTATTCTGCCTTTGTGTGTGTGTGCACGCGCGCGCGCGTGTGTGTAGAAACCAAAATTGAAGCATTAGAGCCAGATATGATTCTGTGATTACTTTTAGAGAAGAGTGATTCTAAATAAGGGCTAACTCAGCCTGTGGAAATTCATACAACCTATACTAGCTTGGAAAGCAAATTATAAAAAGATGATTACATAGGTTTTTAAAAATGTTGTGTTATGAATGCACTTAATGGATCAGAACATGATAGGAAGTAACTGATAATGAAACAATTAGTGGAAAGTGGTATTAATTCAGCTTCTGATAACAATAGATAATGAAATGGTATTGATTAAGCTATAAATCATAATTTGATAAATTTTTAAATTGTTTATACTTACATGTAGTAATAGCAAAATTGGGCATTTTATATGTATGCATTTTTTTTCTTCATGCTAAAAAAATTATTTCATAGTGTGTGTGTATGTGGGTGGATGCAATGTAGTTGTGTGTTAAGCTTCTCAATCGTTTGTTTTCACATTCAGTTCCACTGTGTATCATCTTGGGCTACTGACTTCTACTTTAGTCTTGGATCAATCAAAGCCTTGTGAGTGGATTTGGTTGACAGAAACCAAAATGATGTACTGCACTTATCCATGCATAATGCTCCTTATGTATAATATGCAGTTTTGTTTTTAATGAGAAAAGAAATGTGTCCACAGTTAATGCATAGATTTGTTATTATTGCATGTATCGCTTTAAAAGATAAGAATTTTGTCAAATTATGGTTTTTATTTAAATTAATATCTTTGCATTATCCACTATTGTCAGACTTCAAATTAACATCACGTTTGACATATTGTCCACTTGGATTTGTTTCATCAACATCAGTTTCTCCTTGCCATATAATATCATCTTCTACTCTACCAAATATTTTAGTAATTTGGCAGTTTTGAAACTTCATGTTGCATTATCTGTGAGATGGCCACAAAATGAATCTAATATAAACATTGATTTTGGTTTAAGCAAAGCACCAGCATGATTCCAAGCCAAATGATTCTATTCCTCAACCATATTACTGCATTTTCAGTCCTTTTCATTAGCATGAGTAGTAATATATTTTCATATTTAATTCCTTTATGCTGTATTTTACATTTGGATATAGTATGAAGAGGCAGTTTACTACCATTAGAAGTTATAGCTAGTAATACCTGTACAATGCTATTTTCCATTGCTACCTGCACAAACAGTTTTAGTCTCACCTCAGTCAAGTGTCATATCAGCTGGTATCTCAAAATATACTGGCATGTTTTTCTTAATTTGGTATAGAATAAATTTTTGTTCATAGTCTTTAGGCATATGTTGACACATAGTATTTCTACAACATACTGATAGAATAACTATTTATAAAACATAGCAATTGAACATAGCCTTGAACTGAGAATTAGTAGCGAAATGTTTTAGTTTTAAAGCTTGAATATGCATCATTTCACAAAAATCACAAAAATCTTTTTCAGGTTTGCTTCCTCTTCTTTATGCTACAAATGAATAGTGAATTCATTTAATTCCAAATTAAACAGTAGTGTAAATCTTAATTACCACATCATTAAAAAATTGGGAGATAATTTGTTGCTGTGGTTATCTTTCAATCATTATTGTTACAATTATCTACCGTATACAGTGCTGGCAAAAGGTTTAATAGTTGTTCCTGGCCATGTTGCAGTGAATATAGGTCTACAACAAGCCAATCAGTTCTCATAACATTATGCATGTATTGATGATTTTTTTTTCTGTAGGATAGAAATATCTAATTAGATACTTTTCTTAATCCCAACTTAATCTGAGTAAAATGTGATTTAAAAAACACTCAACATTGTGAGAATTTTACTGTTTGTTTCTGCTTGTAAGTACTTTATTGAAGACAGTTTTTGTTGTTAACTGATAAATTTATTGATTAGATTTCATAAGTGCAGTATGATTTCTTGGCGAGCAGGTTCTGGATTCAGTTCTACTGCATGACATCTTCAGCAAGTGTCTTCTACTCTAACCTCAAGTCAGCCAAATCAATGCAAGCAGATTTGGTAGATGGAAACTGAAAGAAGCCCATTGCATGTGCATGCATGTGTGTGTGTGTGTGTGTGTGTATATATATATACATACATATACTAGCAGAGGGACCCGGTGTTGCCAGGAAAGAAATTTTCCCTTATACATTGGGAGAAAAAAGCAAAATATGTTCTATAGAAATTTGTTATTCTAAATTCAATTTATTCTTTAGTTGGGATACAATTTTTTCTTTAACTGGGAAATCCATGCTGAATTCATAATACAAAATAAAAATAATAATAGTAATAAACAAAAATACAAAATTTACTGTTACATATGTTGAAAGAAATTATGTAAGAGCTTCTGGGTAAACAACATACTTTGATTTTTGGTTTTGAGCATAGACAAATAAGTCTTGCACACTACCTACCCTGGAGCAACCAACAAAGTTGACCATGAGAAAAGCAAGCCAGTAGATTTTAAAGACTGACCTTGAGTTTTATTAATAGACATTGCAAAGCAAAGTTGCACTGGGAATTGTGTTCATTTGAACTCAAAGGGCATGTCTGTTGGTTTGATTGGAATTCTTGGAACGAAAACCTCTTCCCCAGAGGTACCTCCAGTGATGATGGTAGCTTCTATCACATTAGGTGATAATGTCTTCACAATCAACCTTGTCCCATTGCATAATTTAGGAGGATCTAAATTTCTTAGAAGCATTATTGGGACTCTTACCTTCAGAAAGAGTTTATGTGGAGGAATTCCTGGTGACTCAAGAGAATTAAGGAATTCTGTTGTTAATGGACAACTTGATTTTCATGAAGGACTGAATTAATTAATTTTTACTTCTTAATGACTGTTGGTATCTTATTAATTCATGGTTAATTCTTGCTTCTGTCTCATTTTTTTGGAGTAAGAATTGCCCTTTCACAGAACCATTTATGTGAATTATAATTATTACTTAAGTCTGGTTCTTCAATTCAGCTGGGGAATTCACCATGAAAGCAATATGAGCCAAACTGATATCACCATTCCCATCAAATGGTACTTTCCCATTTCCTAATTGGAGGAGCCAGGTTGAAAACTGTTTTGCATCTTGGTCGCCATGTAATGAAGTTTGCATGTTAGTATTGGAGAATTTCAGTATTTTATTCCATAGGTGTGAAGACTTAATGCATGCTTTTATTTCATCAGATCTTGTTTGTCTCAGAATGACTGGTAATGTCTGTCTGAAATCTCCTGATAAAACTAATGTAACTCCTCCCATAAATTTATTGTTACTGCTGATGTCCTGTAAGGTGTTACCAAGAGCTTCTATTGCACCTCAATGTGACATGGTGCATTCATCCCAAATGATAAGGTGGCATTGGCACAACACTTCTGCTGAACTTGAATCTTTGCTTATGTCACAACATAGACTTTCACTTGTGACCAAGTGTAATGGTAATTTAAAAGCAGAATGAGCTGTTCATCTTCCTGGGAGAATGGTGGCAGCAAAGCCAGACAATAGTACAGCAACTGCAATTTTTTTGTTTTTGTTGCCTTACTTTGGAGAGAAGCAGTGTCACAAATGTTTTACCTGTGTCACCAGAAGCATCAATAAAGAATTCCTCTGCTTTTTTCTGTCGATTGTGGAACACCGCATGCATGCGTGCACACACACACAGATACATACAGTATCAAACATCAGATGAAATGGACGTGTGTGTGTGTGTGTGTGAGAGAGAGAGTGAGTGAGTGAAGGAGTTTGTTGTCATGTATAAATACATACATAAATAAATAGGCATACATTTTGTATGTGTGTGTGTGTGTGAGAGAGAGAGAGAGACACTTAGACATCACTCTCTCTCTCTCACACATACATACATAGAAAAAAGATATATGCATATATATTTATGTATGTACGCATACATGACAACACACTCCTTTACTCACACACTCCTTTACTCACACACACACACACCATACATAAATGTATACAAATGTACTTGCAAAAACACGTGTATGTATGTGGCTGAAAAAGAAAATAAAAAAAATTTACGTAAAATAACAAAGTGTGCGAGTTCCAACAAAATAATGCCCATATTTTTGGGAGGTCCCATGTTGAATTGCAAAATTTTAACGTGATATTTGTGTAATAAAGAAATCAACCTGGAGTGTGTGTGTATGTGTGAGAGAGAGAGAGTAAGAACATTGCAAACAATGAGTGAGGTGGACATGGAATGAAAAAATTGTATCAATAAAAGCATGTTGAAAACTATCTTATACTGAATATTTAAATTTGTGAACTTAGTAAATATTTCTTTCAGTAATTTATCATAGTTGTTTACAAATAGTGAAATAAAACTTGAAATGGAAACATTAAAATTAGACAGGAACTGACTTTGCCGTTTTTATGTCAATACCAGAAGTTGACATTGAGAAACTTTTTTAAAGAAGTGAATCTAATGTAGTAATAATCTAAGGTATATTTGTAGAGAATTTCATTTAAAAATATCCACTTTCTTGAAAGTTGAGATGAATTGAAGTAGACTCCGGTGAATTTTCAGAAATTCCTCACCCCCTCCAAAGACACTCTCCCCGGCTTCTTTCGGTTTCCATTTATCAAATCTACTTGCAGGATTTGGTCAGCCTGAGGCTATAGTAGTAGACACTTGCCTAAGGTGCCACACAGTGGGACTGAACCCAGAACCATGTGATTGGTAAGCAAACTACTTACCACACGGCCACTCCTACCTGGTCATGCAGAAATATTATCCTACTTGGAAACAGTTGAGGGTTGGCAGCAGGAAGGGCATCCAGCCATGGAAAATCCACCCCAACAAATTCTGTCTGGTCCATATGAACATGGAAAAATGAACAATGATGTTGATGATAATTTTCATTTTATGTGCATACTGGCTTGTGTTATTTTTTATGCTTATATTTTACTTTTCCTGTTATGTAGGGTTTTAATTCTAGCTGTTCTTATATTCAAATGAATAATTATTTGAAAGTTAGCATTCATTTTGTGTTCTAAAACTTTTAGATGCTCCCTAATGTACAGTATTGATATATTGCGAGTAGTTGCAGTTAATTGACTGAGAAGAGAAAATCTAGAATGTAATGTGGCAGCACATTCAAGGTATCAAGGTTTTGTATACAGTACATGACTATTTCCTTTTCCCTATATTTTCTGCTGAGAAGTAGAAGGAAAATTATTATAGCTTTTATATGGAAGGTGAGAGTTAAGTCACATTGAATAATTGCTCAGGCTACAAATGTGCTACATAAATCGCATGGTTGATTAGGCCAAGAATATGTATATTACACTGTAATGGAGATACTATAATCTAAAAATATTAGCTGTCAAAGATTTCATCAAAATAATTACTATAAATGCACTTCATCCTCATGAAATGCTAATTTCTTTATCTTCACATTCATTGCTTTAAAGAGAAAATATAACTGTTGTCTTGTTGCATTTTTTGTTAAATTGGGTACAGTTTTGTTGACTTGGGTGCATTTACAATTTTTGGTATGAGAATACTGATGAGTTCTGGTTATCATGGTTTCAGAATATTTATTTGTGCTGTATTATTCTCTTTTTATTCATTTACTTCAAATATAACAGTGCTCATTCTATCAATGCATCCTGACAGGATAGAAGTCCTAAATCAAAATGCATAAAGTTGAATATAACTTAGCTACTGTATGAGTTAATGGTAAGGATGATGTTCTCATTAAACCATTGATGAATAATATTGATCTGAAAGTGTAAGAAATATAGAGAAATCCAATACCTTTTTGTCTGTGCAGCTACTAAGTGCACACGTTTAGGTACCCATTGTGGAAAAAAAATCATTGAGTGGTCCACTTGGTTCTTGGTTATTTCATGCAATTGTATATTAATCTTGTACAAGTGAAGTATTATGGAACTGAAAGCTTCTAGTACAGGTTGAATTGTATTCAAACTCTCTTGTTAGAAGTAAATGATGAGATATGCTGGATAATTATTGGGCATAAAAACCTAAAAAAATAGAACTAGAGACTTAATGGTTTAAAATAAATGATATTGAGAGATGACAGCTTCAATATCTAGCAGTACTGTGTTTGTTGTGAGTATCTGGAATTACATGAACTGTAAAGACAACTACAAAAGGTATTGAGTCATTTACTAAAAATTGAGATTCTGTCTTGAGGTGCCAAAATTGTCAGAGTACTGGGTGAGACAGCTAATGAAGGCTGAATTTTCCTTTTTTTTTTTTGTTCAGTTTGTTGCCTATTTTTTATTTTATAGTTTGTTGCCTATTTTTTATTTTATAGTTTGTGTCTTCTTTATATGCTATCATTCTGATGATGATCATCATCATTTTATGTCCACTTTCCATGCTGGTATGGTTTAGATGGTTTGACAGAACCTAACAAATCAGAAGACCACACTTGCTCCAGCATCTGTTTTAGCATGATTTCTGTGGTTGAATATTTTTCCTGTAACTATCCACTTCTCATTGTGCACAAAGTACATTTTTCTTATAGCACCAGAATTATAGAGGTTATCTGGCCATCAGCAAAACTAAATAGTCCCTTTGATTTTGTATTGTCACTGCTTAATTTGCCAGCTACATTATAAAGTGTACTGGATACATTTTTTTCATGGTACCAGCACTAGTGTAGTGTCTTGCAATTCATGGCGATTGTGGATCTTTTCAGATTCTTGCTCAATCACTTCATCTTAATGTCTTCTCTAAGTTTCTTGAGCCTATCAATGTGCAACTTGCTGCTCACACTATAGCTACCTTCCAGAAAATCAAGAGTAATGACATCTTTCTTGTCTCCCAAAACAATCACCCTGGCTTTGTGCATGTTACTGGTTCTTGAACTTCTTGGGCCTTTGAGAAAGGGCATAACACCATTCTATGGCCTGAGCCTTCATTTCCAGGTCATAAAGATACACTCGTGCTTCATCTTCTGTCATCAAATGGTTCCAGTACATATATATATTTAATCATTGTTTTAACGTCTGCCTTCCATGCTGGCATGGTTGGGACGGTTTTACAGGAGTTGGCCAAGCAGAAGCCTGCACCAGACTTCTGTGACTGTTTCGGCAGAATTTTTACAGTTGAATGTCCTTCCTAACACCAACCACCCAGCTGAGTGGACTGTGTGCTTTTTACATACCACAAGCACAAGTAAGGTCAGTTTTGGTAAGGTTTCTTGCAGCTGGATGCCCTTCCAAATGCCAACCACTTTGCAGTGTGGACTGGATGCTTTTTAAGTAACACCTGCAGTGACAGGGTCACCAAGTAACCTGAAAGAAAAAAAGTCTTTTGGGAGGGGAGAGGTATTGGAGGAGGTGATCTTGTGTCAAATGATGAAAGGTTATAATGAGACAGACAGAAACAGGTGTCTTGCTGTAGAGGAGGTACATAGTTACCCAACTGGAGAAAGAGAGAGAAAGAGAAAGAGATCAGGAATGAGGACATATATATATATATAATCTTCATCCATCTCATAATGTCAAGACAAAGGTATACACACACGCATATGATGGGTTTCTTTGAGTTTCCATTTACTAAATCCACTCACAAAGCATGTGGTTAAGAAACTTGCTTCCCAACCATGCCGTCGTGGGTTTGGTCCTGCTGTGCAGCACCTTGGGCAAGTGTCTTCTGCTCTAACTTGAGGCTAGCCAAAGTCATGTGAATGACATCACATGTTGATTGTAAACAAGTATTACCAACATACAAGTGACATTGTTCATTACCAGTCTTCCATGAAAAACCTGTCTGGCTATGGGAAATATTATTTTACTTGGAAACAACTGAAGGCTAGGTGACCCTTTCTATGGTCACGTGGGTTAGCCAGAATTTGTTGTGGTAGGTTTTCTACTGTCAGATGCCCTTCCTGTCAGCCACTGTTACCTGTTTCCAAGTAAGGTAATATTTCCCCATGACCTGACATATTTTCACAGAAGATTGGAAATGGAAGACACTGCTTGCATTGTGATGATACTTGCTTACAACTATCACATATGTCAAGGCAAGGAGACAGTAACACAGTAGATGAAAACTGCAAAGAGCCATGTGTGTGTGTATATATGTATATGTGTGTATGTATATATATGTATGTGTGTGTATATATATGTATATATATATGAGATTAGTTATTTGTAGGGTCCATTAGAATCAAGGCATTTTAATATTAAGGACACCAAGCGAGGGTTGAGAACTGCACATCTGTATGTATGCCATATACAAACACTCATATACCCAAGCATATACTGACATGCTCATGCACTTAGATTTACATGCACATGCAAATATACACATATGTACAGGTTTACATGTACATGAAATTATATACCAATGCACACCTGCATGCAGTTACATGATCCAATAAAAGTACCGGATATGTGTGTATGCACACACTCATGTGTATATATATATATATGTATGTACATGTGTGTGTATATATTTCTGTACATATTTGTGGTGTAGTGAATGGTTTGCAATGTTTGCAGTCGTGTATGCTTCTCAAGAGCAGGGCTCATTAGTCACCAACGGGGCTGCAAACGCAAAATATAAGTTAGTCTGAGAGTGCACAATGTTCCTGAAGGTTTGCAATGGTCTTCCTAGTAATGAGAGGATGGCTATCATCATGATGTATGTGTGTGTGTGTGTGTGTGTAGGTATATGTATATATGTGGGTGTGTGTGTGTATGGGTATGTATATATATATATGTGTATGGGTATGTATATATGTGTGTGTGTATGAGTATGTATATATATATATATATATATGTATATGTATCAGGTCATCCCATTAGTTCTGTCCAATTTTACCTTTTTTAAAATTGAATGAAGTTTAATAGTAATCCTGCAGTACTCTTTCACCACAACTTTCTGTCACTCTTTCTTCCTGTTTCTGTTGTACCTGTATTTCAAAGGGTCAGCCTTATCACACTCTGTGTCATGCTGAATCTCCCCGAGAACTATGTTAAGGGTACACATGTTTGTGGAGTGCTCAGCCACTTGCATGTTAATTTCACGAGCAGGCTGTTCCGTTGATCAGATCAACTGGAACCCTTATTGCCATAACTGATGGAGTGCCATGAATATATTTATGTATGTGTGTGTGTGTGTGTGTGTGAGAGAGAGAGAGAGATTCGAATCCGGAGACAAGCAAGATATATTTAGAAGAAAAATAGGAAAAGGAAGCAAACACTCATGGTATTATATCATTTAAATCTTCATATCTCCTCTTTTAAGGGGTTTGATAATGTTGCCATCAACAAAACTACGAGCAAAGAACTGTAAATGGATTTGGAGGAAGAGGAGGACTTCACCAAGTTATTTGAGAAAGACAAACAGCCCCTGACAAACGAGGATTTGATATAGCTTCACAAGCAGCAAAAGAGAGAAGAAACCGAAGTTGAACCTGAGCTGCATCACTTTACCATTAAGAAAATGCAGTAAACATTTGCATATATCGGAAAAAGTCTTTCTATAGTTCAAGGATATGTATCCAAATGCTCAACGCTTTTTCCAAGATTATGGGTGCTTTTCACGAAGCTTTTGCTCCTTATAATGTAATCCTTAAAGCAAAAAAGACTGTTCAAGAAACTCTCAACCAGTTTTTTTAAGTGCATCAAACAACAAAACAGCCAGAGTTAGCTGTTGATGTTGACAATCCACAGACATCCACATCTGCAATATAAACCACCTAATTGTATGTACGTATTGGTAAATTTAAAATAATTTAGTTTTTCTACTATTGCAAAATAATAATAATTACAGAATTTGTTTTTTAAGCTTAAAAAAGGCTTTTATTTTATCAATGCTTATTGCAAACTGCATTCATAAATAAAGTGTTTGTGATGTACGGTAAACATCACCAAATTGTATTTGGCAATTTAGATAACTTTTTTTTTTACTGTACTGTATTAAAAAATAAAAATTATTTGTTTGTAAGCTTAAAATAGGTTGTTATTAACCATTTATTATTGAAAATGCATTCATAAATAAAGTACAGAACTGGGAATGGTTATTATCGGTTTAGCCTAGAGACAAGTAAATTCAGCCTAGCCTAAAGACAAGTTAATTCGACTTCAGTCAGACTTAAGTCATGTCTCTTGGAACCAATCAACAATGTAGGGTGATGTATGCTTGTGTGTGTGTGTGTGTGTATATATATATATATATAGGGAAAACAGATTTTGATTCCTAATACACTCCTGTTTATCATTGTCTTTACCTATAATTTATGAGCATAACATTTTTGTGCATGTTTAAATAAAAGTAATATACTGGTAGTATTTTGGATACTTTTATCCCTTAGACGGTTGTTTTAACCTCTAACTCAACTAACCTTATATATATATAGATAGATAGATAGATAGATAGGTAGATATAAATATATAAGTTATATCATATGTAAATGAACATAAGTCTGTTTTTGAAGTGCTGAAATGTATTGTAGTACAAGTAGAAAGATATATTTTTCAATGTGTAAGTACTGATAGAACTGCATGTATGTAAATGTCGAACTCCATGTCCTGCTGTTGTAAAGCCATAATTCAAAATAATGGCTGTGGGACTAGATTCAAATAATAAATTTTTGTTCATTGATCATTTGTGCAAAAAATTTTCAATTTAAACGAAATATTGTTGGTACAGTCTTAAATTTATTTTGCCAACAATTTTTAATTATTTGAATTAATTGTGCAATAAAATTATTCAAATTGTAGTAAGATATATAATGCCTATATCATTCGAAAGAGAAAAGAATTCTACATAAACTGTAAAAAGTAAAATAATTTTATACAGTTTTGTTAAAGATAAATTAATGAAGGAATCATCAGTCTTAAAAAGAGGTTTGTCACATTTCTAGGACAACACTCTCCACCCTATGAGATGACATCTGGTGTACCACAGGGATCTGTTCTTGGTCCCCTTTTACTTGTTGCATATGTTAATGACATAGATGCCAACTTAAAGAATGCCAGCTATTTGTGTTGGACAAAACACATCGCTAAAATTGCCAAGAACACTGAGGGTATCTTGGCATCACTCACCAAGTCCTTTGTTAGCCATTCTCCGGCTATCTATCTGCAGCTTTATATAGCTATGGTACGATCTCACCTGGAATTTGCATCACTGGTCTAGAACCCCTATCTTGTCCAGGATATTAATCGTCTGGAAGCTGTTCAGCGACGTGCAACCAAGAGAATACCCTCCATCAGGCATTTGTCATATTCTGAACGCCTTACTTCCCTGGGCATGGACACATTGAAACTCTGACGTCTGGCAGCTGACTTGGCAGACACCCATAAAATTGCTAACCATCTTACAAACAGTAACTCTGAGCACCTTTTCAAACTCCACCTGTCTAACACCCGTGGACATGGTTACAAAGTCAGAAAACAGCACAGTTCCCATGACTTTCGGAAACATTTTTTCACGCTAAGAGTTGCTGAAGCATGGAACAGACTGCCGGCATCTGTTGTTAGTTGTTGGAGCACTGCATCCTTCAAAACTTCCATGCTTCCTGAGATTCGCCAACACTACACCTGATTTTCCCCCCTCCATACACACGCAAGCATGTATCTGACTCATGCACTGTTCGCTTTCCAGACATTTCTACATTACTGCATATACTTTATATGCACTTTTGACAAGTTGTGGTGCACCTGAGCACTGTATACAATAATTTCATTATTATTATTATTATATTATTAAACTTATTTTGTCCAGTGTGTGTGTATTTATATATATAATGTCCCTTGTGTTGTGACAACACACCTGCTTGTCTCTTTGTCACTCTAATTTTCATCCTCTGACACAAATGTGCTGGTGGTATGTTAAAAGCATCCAGTCCACACTGTAATGTGGTTGGTTTCTGGAAGGGGGCATCCAGCCATAAAATCCCTTCCAAAACTGACACAGTATCCTTGGGTAGATTTTCTACCTGGCCAACTCCTGTCAACCATCCTACCCATGCACACATGTTGATGATTATGATGATGATGATGATATATATATATATGTACATAAATAAACACATATGATGAGCTTTCAGTTTTCATCTATCAATGTGTGTGTGTAAAAATATATATAGTTTTGATTTCTCAGTGGTGTTGGTGTTTTCATTGGAATTGTCTGGGTTGAAGAAATCAAACTCCACCAAACTTCAGAGTTACTGTCAATAGATTTGACAATGATATGAAACCCTACACTTGTAGTTAGTATTTTATTCTGTTAATATTTTTGTTTTCATTTCTATAAAAATACTCATTTTAAATTGTGTGTGTGTGTGTGTGTGCGTATGTGGTGGTGGTGGGGTGTTTGTGTAAATATATATATTTTATAATTTAAAGAATGTAAAAATGTAAAGTAACTCATTTTTGGCAACTTTATTACATATTTCTTTGAAGTGAAAAATATATTTTAGCTCTTTCTGTGTTACTTCCTCTACATGTAAAAGAGTTGGTACAATCACTACTTCTATACCAGAGGTGCCTTGTCTGCTGCTGTTTTACCAGGGGTGCCTTGTCTGCTGCTGGTGCCTCTCTTTCTTCATCTATCGTTCTTTCACTCCTCTTCTATAAGATTTTACACTTAACATTTCAGCGAAAATACCTCTATTTTTGCTTATCGTTTGTTGATATCATTTGTGATGTTACATATCTAATGTTAAGGTGTAAAGTTCTAAGTCCTAAAATTATACAACTAACTTTTACACGTTTTGAAAGATCTCTTCATCATGATCTTATTCTTAATATACTACATGGATTTAATTTCGTAATTTGTGGATTATTACTTTGGAGAATTGAAGCTTTGGTAGGGGAGATCTGATTCATTTGGATTACCATCTGTAAATGATTTTGTAACTATGGCAGATGAAGAAGAAGAAAGTAAGTGTTTCCATGTGTTTATACATTTTTGCTTGCTATATTCCCAACACTGTTTACTATTTTCTCTGTCCCAGATAAGTGTTATGGTTCTCAAACTTCTTACATCTGATATTTTCTTTTTATATCTGTAGCTATAAAAGAATATTTGATTGAAGAATTGAAAGTAAAACTTTGCTCTATGTACTCAAAGACAGCAGTTATTAAAAGAAAAACCTTCATTTTATTATTTTATTATCATGTATTCAAAATACATTTAGTAACAAAATATATGGAGATTGCTAAAACAGTAAATAAGATATGTTAACATTAATCTTATTTTAAAAACAAAGTAATGTACTTGGTTCTAAAATATATTAGAATATTTCTTTCTCATTTTTTTTTCTTTCCCCCTTTCTCAGAGATTAAAAGATGTTCTCTAAAAGTTGAAAAAGTTAAATATGAAATTATAATTTGGATAATTATTAATTTGAGTTTTTTAATAAATATAGTTCCATAAATAGATGTTGTTATTTTAATAAATATAGTATATAGTATTCAAGTATAATACTAGTCAATAACAACAACAGCAATAATAATAATATTTCTTCTCATAGAAAAGATATGGAAAACTTAATTGCAATGGTCTATGCTTTCCTGTTTGGTATCTTCTTATGGTACTGATACACAGTAACTGTGAAAATCAGACAAATCTTTTAGAATTTAGTAGAAGAACAAATTTATAAATTATTGTGTATATATTGAATCTTTTGAGAAGTTTTTTTTTCTTTTTAGTTTTATCTTGCTCTACAACTTTGTGATATTTCAAATTGCATGTTCAATTATTTTCCAGTATCGGTATATGAATAACACTTCAAAAATCCATTACTCCATCTTCATAATTCATGTAAAAACACAAATATATATTATAGATATTAGTGTAAATAAACTTGTGATTCTTAAAATTGCAATTACTTGTAGCTTGCAGCTGAAATTTTACCTGTTGCTTTTAATTTCAAGCATAAACAACACTATTAGGAGAAAAATAATTTCACTGGGTCAGTCATTGAATTTGGTGCTTTGATCCTATTATCAGGTGTTCAAGTATTTATAAGATAATCTTAATTCAAGTATTTATAAATTTATAGTTGCAACCAAGAAAGTCCTTTGATTGTTGTTCTATAAGATATTAGCATTTTGGTCTAATTGAGGAACTTCAAGCGGTCAAATAAAAATCTGAACTACTTGCTGAGTACTTGACCTCAGAAGTGAAAAAAAGTAGAAATATACCTGTTTAAGAAGAATGATGTTGACCAAAAGATTTAATATGATAATTGTGTGTGTGTGTGTGTGTGTGTGTGTATGTATGTATGTATGTATGCAGGTGTGTGTGTGTGTGTGTGTGTGTATATATATATATATATATTATAGATATACGCATATACATAAATGTATATATAAAATATATGTATACATATATACACATATAAATATATCTGTCTGGTTGTCTGCCTATCTATGCATGCACACACACATACAGTGAGTCTCTGTAGTGCTATTGTTTTTCTGTCTGTTGCATAAATGTATTACATCTTTGTGCATATCTTCATATTTATTGTTTTAGAAATGTAACTAGTTATTAGCATCTTTTAAGTTCATATTAATTTTATTACTTGGTATGAAATCTAAATAATGAAAGTTGAGTCATTTGTAGTTGATGTTTTTGCATCAACATGTCCCCATGGAGCTTTAAAATAACTAGTATGCCTATAATACTTCTTGTTTTCATCATTTATTCTTGATTATTTCTCTCTAAATACAGTTACCTATTTCATATATTTATTGTAATCTTTTATTGAGGATTAATTTGGCTTTCAGCTAAATCACTTCAACTATCAGTTGTAGTACACATCAACATTCCTATTATCCATGATACAACATAAATCTCTCAGTAGCAAACATTTGATACTCTTAAGTCTGACTTTTATATTTTACTTCAACACTGTTTATCTTTCACTGTTTATCTTCTGAATCAACATTGCTTATCTCATGAAAATACTTTTATTTTGTATTTTATACCAATACAGTTGATAATCCTTTTTATCTGAAATGTTTGGGACCAGATGTGTTTCAGATTTTGTATTTGTTCAGTGTTCAGAATTATTGTATATTTAAAGCTATAAAATCAGACAACTTGGGCTCAGGACCCAATCTAAATAAAGTTATCCATTTACGTTTTATAAAATGGTATGTCAGTATATACATGTATACACAGTATGCCCGCAAGCACATGCACACACACACAAACACGTGCATGCACACACACACCATGAAAATAGTTCCATATAAATTTAGTACTTCCTCAGGTATTGCATGTCATATAACAATTAGTTTCACTTTTCACCAAAACAAGCACCTAACACTTTCATATCAACTTGTCAACCTCATAAAACAGTTTGTGTGTCAGTTTTGGTTTCATTTTATGTTGACATAAAACACTCCTTTAAGAGAGAATATTTTCCAAATACTTTCAGAAATTTTTCATTTGTGGCATTTTTCCACACTGAAAAAGTTTTGGATTTTCAGATAAAGGATTATCAACTGTACTAAGCTTCTTTTGCCTGTATTTCTATTTCATACAATTTCATATTTCAACGTTATCTTATCCTGTTTTTAGGCACAGGCATAGCTGTGTAGTTAAGAGGTTCATTTCTCAACTATTAGGTTTCTGGTTCAATTTCACTGCATGGCACCTTGGGCAAATGTCTTCTGCTATATCCCTGCATTAATTCGGTAGATGGAAACTGAAAGAATCTCATCATATATGTATATCTTTATTTGTATCTCTTTATCTTGACATTATAGTCATGAATGAGCATAATTGTCATACAAGCAGTGTTATTCATTTCTCATCTTCTATGAAAACATGGCCAACATGGGGAAATAATATTTTGCTTGCTTAGGAGCAGGTAAGGGATGGAGACAGAAAAGATATTTGATTATAGAAGAATCTAATGAATTCCATCTGACTCCTGCAAGTATGGAGAAATGGATGTTAAAATGGTGATGATGATGATATCCTATTGTGTTTCTATATGAAGAGGTTAACTTTGTTTTCATTGAACTGTTTAACTTCACAGCTTTCCAATGAATTTTAAAAATTGTTTTTTCATTAAAAAATACATCAATTTGGACCTTTATGATTAATAGAAAATTGTATTATTTTCCATAATTAGTGACAGCTACATACAAGTCATATTCATATTTATTTTTAATAACTTAGGTTAGAATAATGTTCAGGTTAAAATTCATCTTTTCTGTTAGGATTTCCTTTAGAAACACTCTTTTAAATTGTTTGACTTGAATCTACTGACAGGTGCTCCAATTTATGTATGCATGCCTTTTCTGATAGATTTAACTCAATCATGCAGGGTTGAATTCAAATTCTTACACAGTTGCATAAAACATGACAAATATGGCAATTGGTGACAGAGTTCTCTGTTTCGAATGTATTGTTATTTACTTTGGTTGCATTCATACATGCAAATTGAAATAGTGCATGCATATGCATGCACAAGAAAATTTAACTGCTTAATGTAATTTCTTTTCCCATGAAATAAGTTTACCAAAACTTATATATATATATATATATATATATATATTGTCTGTAAACATAAGAAGCATGCTCTAAGTTACAGAGCAGTATAAATGTTAAATAGGGCATGTTTATGGGATTACCTTCGATTTCATGTCCATAAAGGGCTTAGCTTTATGGCATGTCACTATCATCAGATCCCAAAATCTGTTGGCTAATGGCCTCTAAGCTAACCCCTTTATGGATATGAAACCTAAGGTAATCCCATAAACCAGCTTCATCCAACTTTAACACACACACACACACACACACACACACACACACACACACACACACACACACACACACACACACACACACAGGGTGCAGTGAATAAATTGTCACCTAAATTATGAAAATAACACTGGCAACTCCTTTTAACAGATATATTTACCAAATTACATTAAAATATCTTGAAATACTAAAGAGTAAATTTATTCAATAAAATTGCCATTGGCTTCAACCATGGCCTCCAGACAACTTTTGAATTGCCTGCAACTCTTCTAGAGAATCTCCCTGTTTAAGTTGATGAATGCTGCCATAATCTTTGTCCTCAGTTCATCTTTGGTGTTATAAGGAGTTTTGTTGGTCTCTCACTCAGCTGTGCCTCACACATATTAATCAAGGGGGTTGCAGGCTGGAGAGTTAGGTGGCCAGAATTTAGGGGTGATGTGGTTGCAGAAATTGGTTGACAGCCATGACTGGGCACTCCTGCTTGCATGGCATGGTGCAGAGTTCTGTTGCCAGACATAGGGTCTTCCAGCAGCCACCCTCTTGACCCAGGCAGCATTACCTCCTCCAGGCACATGATGTAGGCATAATGTCATCATCACTAGTGATCACTCCAAACAGCATGATGACTGGATTTTTGCTAATCTCAGTACATGTCTGCAGATTGACACCAAAACACACTGAAATGTTCATATTGGAGCTTCTGGTGTGAATGCCAAGCAGTACAGCATGTCATTTCTAAATTTCTGGCAGAGTGAATTGCATCATGGTGCTGTTTTTCTCACAGATAGTGCCCAGCTGACCCTACTATACTGTATAGTTGACAAAATCAAAAACAATGTGCATGCATGAAATAAAAAATTTGAAATGGCAACAATTTGCCCATTGCACACTGTATGTATATATATATATATATATATATATATATAATATATATATATATATATATATATATATACACACACACACACACATTCATTAGTTCTTTCTACTAGTTTATGCAGTATTTTTATTAATATTCTTTTTGTCATTAATCTACTACAAAAGCAAATTTTTATGCTGTTTCATTTCCATTCAGCTATCGGATATGCTTCCTTTTAAATATATTTTCTGTGCTTCTATTCTCTTCTAACATGTACAATAACTTGCAGGAATTTATAAGTACTTTTGTCATTTTGTTGATTTTTCTTATCTTAAATATATTCATTTTGTTTTAGCTTCTTAAGTACAGTAGAATTTCTTTGTCGTGTGTGTATGTTTATACAACATTGCTGACATATAAGCAGTATTATTTGCCATCTTCCATGAAAATGTGCAGCCATAGTGTTGGTCAAGTTCAAAGTGACTAGGGGAAATAGCTGCTTGAAAATGGGTGAGACTTGCTGACAGAAAGGTCATCTGCCAGCAAATGTTAATATGATGATGGTATACACACACTGGTCAAAATAAGACTGATGATGACAGTTCCTTCATTAATTTATTTTTAACAAAACTGTATAAAATTATTTTATTTTTTACTGTTTATGTAGATATTTTTTCTCTTTTGAATGATATAGGCTTTATATATCTTTCTACAATTTGAATAATTCCATGCGTAATTAATTCAAATAATTAAAAATTTTTTGTAAAATAAGTTTAAGACTACACCAACATTATTTTAATACAGTTCTACATTTAAGAGATAAGGAATTATCTACATTATTTACATTTGACAGATATTTATCCTCCTCTTGTTTGTTGTTAACATAACGTTTCGGCTGATATACCCTCCAGCCTTCATCAGGTGTCTTGGGGAAATTTCTCATTCCTAAGGTATGTTGTTATTATTATTATGATTATTATTATTATTATTCTGGTCACTGCCTGGAATCGAACTTGGAATCTTGGGGTTAGTAAGTAGCCTGCGCTCTTAACCACTACGCAGGCTACTAACCCCAAGATTCCGAGTTCAATTCCAGGCAGTGACCAAAATAATAATAATAATAATAATGATAATAATAATAATAACAATAACAACATACCTTAGGAATGAGAAATTTCCCCAAGACACCTGATGAAGGCTGGAGGGTATATCAGTCAAAACGTTATGTTAACAGCAAACAAGAGGAGGACAAATATCTGTCAAATGTAAATAATGAAACATTATTTTGTTTAAATTGAAAATTTTCAGCATAAATGATCATTGAACAAAAATTTATTATTAGTATCTAGTTCCCTAGCCGTTATTTTCAATTATGACTTTGCAATGGTGGGACATGGAGTTTGACAAATGACCACAAAAATCACTTGGAATGTTCTGCCAATAAAATTATATAATTGGGACAAATTTGTTGGGTTTTTAGCATGAACTCTTTTAGGAAACATAATTCCATAAATTTTCTATCAGATTCAAATCTGGGCTCTGCAGAGGCCACTCAATAACCACCATATTATTGCACTCAAAATATTGCAAAACTTTCCGAGCTTTATGAACAGGGCAATTGTCCTACTGGTAGATAGATCCCGGTGGCATCTGATTATTTAAATATGGCAGCACATTTTCATTTACTAATTACAGATATCCCACACTGTTCAGTCTGCCATCAACCTTAACAATTGGACCAACACCTAAGCTGCTGAATGTGGCTCACACCATTACGTCCCTACTTCCCACTTGTGCTGTTTCACTTTCTCAGAGCCTTCATAGTCTTTTGGAAGCACAGTTTCAGGCTACAATGGTCTCCAAGCAGCAGATAAACAACATACTGAAACCTCCATCCAAGATCATACAATGATTAGCACAGCATCAGCAATATCAAACTTACTTTTCCAAAATTTCTTCAGTGTCTCACCTCTGAAAGAAATGACCCCAAAATATTTTCTAACGAGTACCTTCATATATAGTGTTTTTTAAAATCTGCTACTCCAAGGGCTGGAAAAGAGGTGTATTGCACTGTTCTGGCAATGGGTCCATCAAATAATAAGAATGGACTGGGGCATTATCCATGACTAAAAGGGCTTTGAGGGCAAGATTATTGTCTCTGAATTACTCGCACACAGTAGGACAAAACACCGCAGACATCCCTGGTCACCCAAGCATTTTGGTTCAACTGTCACAAAACATCAAGACAGTTCTTGAGAATGTTCCTGAATGATCTGATCTAAGGAAGTTTTACCTTATATTCCAAGAAGTATCCACACAAAGAAGTAAGGTTAGCCAGTCTTTCACCAGCTTGTGACTAGCACTGAACCCTCCTTCTTTCCATTTCTGCAATAAAGTTGTAATGAGATTTACTAAGTTTAGTTCTTCCCTTAGCCAGCTGAAAACTTTTTAATGTATACTTGTTTTTCAGTACTGTGCAGACTGTTTATTTTTCTATTGTATTCTCCAAACTAAGTTTGTTAATACGTGTTCCATTTCCATGTTTAAATATTTCCTTCTTAGTTTCTATGGTAACTGATTTTCTCACTCACTTCTGTCGATCCATTATGCTTTTAGGAAAAAGATAGAAATATTATTTTCTACATGGAATATGAAAATTTGCAAGCTACATAAATATGTACATATAAGTTATTGAACCATCTGTACATGCTCTTCCAGCTACTTATATATGAGTGTAGTCTACTTGTAGCTATGTTCTCATACATAGTCATGTTGTTTAAATTTGTTCTAATTTTAAAGTATCTGTATTTAAATTATAGGTTAAGCTATTTAAATTGATACAACTTCTGAAAGAGATTTTCTGCAAAAATATGAAAAGTTTGGTTGAGAAGAATACTTTGGATGAGTTTTTACTCTTCATTTTTGAAGTTTTGTCAGTTCAAGTTTTTCTAAGCAATAAACTTTTCTCTTTAAACTTCCAGCCATGACTCCATTTCAAAATTTTCAAAATAACTACTCATGCTATTTTAGAAATAAATTTCCAACATCAGTTATTCTATATTTGTTACTATTGTAGGAATATGTAATAAAAAGAAACAATATATCATCCTTCATGAAGATATCAACACATGGTTCCTTCTCTGATAAACTTTTAAGAATTATTTTTTTCTAATAATTGTTTATTGCTTTAAAATAAATAAATGTTACAATAAAAGATCACTAGTATTAAATTGTAAATGACATGGACAACCTTCCAGTACCTTTTCAAGCACCTTGGTCCACTTGGAAATTTATGAAACTGTTCCCTTTACCAACTGGGAACAGTGTTTTTTAATTGTAAACTAATTTTCATTTCCTGTTTTGAGTGTTTGACAACTTTTATTTTCTGGAAATGTTTCTTGACATCAGTACAACATTTCAGTATTGATTTCTTAACACAGGCTCATTTTTCATTTATTTATTTATTTATTTATTTCATGGTGGGTTATAGTAGATTATATAATAATAATAATAATAATGAAATTATTGTATACAGTGCTCAGGTGCACCACAACTTGTCAGAAAGTGCATATAAAGTACATGCAGTAATGTAGAAATGTCTGGAAAGTGAACATGCTTGTGTGTGTATGGAGGGGAGAAAATCAAGTGTAGTGTTGGCGAATCTCAGGAAGCATGGAAGTTTTGAAGGATGCAGTGCTCCGACAACTAACAACCGATGCCGGCAGTTTGTTCCACGCTTCAGCAACTCTCAGCGTGAAAAAATGTTTCCTGAAGTCATGGGAGCTGTGCTGTTTTCTTACTTTGTAAATATGTCCACGGGTGTTAGATGGGTGGAGTTTGAAGAGGTGCTCAGTGTTATTGTTTGTGCGATGGTTGATAATTTTATGGTGTCTGCCAGGTCAGCTGCCAGACGTCGGAGTTTCAATGTGTCCATGCCCAGGGAAGTAAGGCGTTCAGGATATGGCAAATGCCTGATGGAGGGTATTCTTTTGGTTGCACGTCGCTGAACAGCTTCCAGACGATTGATGTCCTGGGCAAGATAGGGGTTCCAGACCGGTGATGCAAATTCCAGGTGAGGTCTTACCATAGCTATATAAAGCCGCAGATAGATAGCCGGAGAGCGGCTCACAAAGGATTTGGTGAGTGATGCCAAGACACCCTCAGCCTTCTTGACAATTTTGGCGATGTGTTTTGTCCAACGCAAATCACTGTCGACAATAACACCCAGGTCACGTTCACTTGAAGACTTTTTGAGACTAGTGTTGTGGAGGGAGTAGGTGGACGCTGGGTTTCTCCTCCCAAAATGCATGGTGATACATTTGTCCACAGCCAGCTTGAGTTGCCAGTCCATGATCCACTGCTGCATTGTGTCCAGGTCTGCTTGCAATAGAGATCCATAGTGTATAGGATTTGACCTCTTTATTTCGAGGTACAGCTTGATGTCATCTGCATATTTCAGCACTGTGGCATTCTTTAAGTTGGCATCTATGTCATTAACATATGCAACAAATAAAAGGGGGCCAAGAACAGATCCCTGCGGCACACCAGATGTCATCTCATAGGGCGAAGAGTGCTGTCCTAGAACTGTGACAACCTCTTTTCGGCCGAAAATAAAGGACTTTAACCAGTTATAGAGTTCGTCTCTTACACCCAACGCAGAAAGCTTCACCATAAGTCTTTTGTGTGGCACAGAGTTAAAAGCCTTAGCAAAGTCCAGGTAAACAACATCCACCCAGGATCCGCGATCAGTGATTTGGGTAACATCCTCAAGAAACTCGATGAGTTGATTACAGCAGCTGGAGTTAGGAATAAATCCGAATTGTGACGGCTGGATGAGGCTGTGAGACTTCCAGAAGTTCCAGAGGGTTTCTCTGATACAGGATTCCATCAGTTTGGCGATGCAGCTGGTAAGACTGATGGGGCGATAGTTGACAGGCGATGTGCGGTCGCCTTTTTGATTGGTACTTTATTTTACCAATCCTGGGTAGATGAAAAGTAGAGTTTACCTTGGTGAGATTTGAACTCAGAATTTAAAGGGCCATAATTACTTCAAAGCAAATGGTCAGCACTCTTCTGAATATACTGATCTACTGCAATATCTAGATATTAAAGACATATATCCCTTACTATGTGAGTGATTCTATCTGAACAGAATTTCATTTTTAAAAATAAACATGACAGTACTAATAACATCAGTGACTGAATACACTTCATACACTAGGCAAAGAAGCATTCTTTTGAAAAGGAAAATGGAAAATATTTTTTTATGTTTTAACTTAGTTTCACTATGCAAACTTTTCATTTTTATTTGTTCAGTTTTTTTAGAGCTAGGTCGAATCAGATCCCCCTTATGTCATGTACTCGCAATTTCTCACCCATTTTAATATCAGTGAAAGCAATAGTGTTTCCCTTGTCTTCAACAAAACCTCATGAAGAACCTCCAGTTAAGATGTCTGCCTAAGAGCTCTCTCTCTCTTATCGAGAATTGGTGTTTCCTTACAGCATTCATTACTGAACTCTTCTGTCTCACAGTCTATCAACTATGGTTTGTTCCAAATCACAATTACAATTCTTGTGTTCTTCCTTCTGTATGTTAATTACCTTCCTGCTGTTACTTTTAACAACACACAATCCTCTACAAGTAATATCACCTTTCAATGCTCTATTATAACCTTCCTAATCAGGGTCAGAAAATGCTTTATTCTTGGACAGGTGATAACCTTTCACTAAGCATATATATAATTCTTATCAAAGTACTACTCACTTGGACAGTGATGCTATTTACATTAATATTCTAGACCACATTTTCCAAAAGTCAGAAGTTAGCTTAGGAGCATACTGTTTGAAGGTAATAGATAAAGTATGTTGAAAACCTTTTAATGGCATTCATATGATTTCTAAACATCTTGAGGTCAATACAATATTTCTTATATTATGAAGGCAAATTTCTGTTCTAGCAACTAGTTCCTTATGTAATCTTTGTTTATATTACTTAATAGAGATTATGCTGATTTCCTCTGAAGCAAGTTTTCACCATTCTATAGCAATTGATATTTATAAAATAAAAGAATCAATTACATTAACAGAACTGTCACAGTCATTTTCATGTTGGGATTTGTTCATCAAGTCTAATCATATATGAAATCACTGTAACTATGTGATTTAGAAGCATCGCATTTCTTGTCCCTAAACATTGAATACCATGAAATTCCTGTCTTTAATGTTAGATATTTATAGGGAATGTGATTGAAGGTATAAAGGGGAGAAAATAAAGCATTGAATTTTCTTTCTGTTGATACAAATGTTAATCAATTTCCGGAATGATTAAAAGTAAAAGAAATTAATCTTTTGGTGTTAGGTAGAATGATTCCAAGTTAGGCATTTGTGTGCTTATCGTAGTAAAATATTTACAAACTACTGAGATTTTTTTGTAATGTGAGCAATTCACTGAGATGTAAACATTGTTGGCCAAACTGTTGCTAAGTAAAAGAATTTAAAAAAAAGTTATTTTGCTTTTATTAACGCCTGTCTTAATTAGTTATTGTGAACAAACCATGTAATTTGGGGAAATAAAGTAAATATATAATACATTGTTAGCTTTTTAAAAGAATGCATATCTTGCTTTGTCAGTGGGTGTACAAAGAGAGTTAAATTGCTTAGAATGTGTATAGTAGAATAGTTGAAACAAGTTTTTTCTTTCCACCACAGCTTTTTTTAGCATATTAGATGATTCATCAGATTTTCACATTTGCAACCAGATGTATTTCTTAATGATAAACTCAACTATCGATTATGAATAGTGTCTAATTTTCAATTATATAAAGCAATACTTTGCTGTTGGTCACTAAATAATTCAACAGGAAATATATTGCTTGCTTTTGTTGACACAGCTGAAAAATATTCCATTTCCATTACATGCTTGATTAACATCAGAAAAAAAAAATCATTTACTCTCAGTATAGACAAATCAATCTCATTCACTTTTATCTTTTCTTTTGCATAACTATATTCAATTCCATTTTTTCCCCATTTAATTTCCATTATCTTTCCTTCAGAAGAATTTTTTTAGATGGTATTTTAGCTTGAGCCTATTTCTAACATGGATAATTGAATTTCTTCTGCTATGGAAGATCTATTACGTAGTTAAAATGTACATGATGACTTTGGAACTTAACCTAATGTATTTCAAAAACTGACTTTAGGTTTGTTTCCCCACCCACCCTGGAAAAGTCTTTTATGGAATTTGTGATTAAAGCAGTTTATCAATTGTTTCTACAAAACATCATTTGTTTATTTTGGTCAAGATCTTCATCTTTCACTTGTTTCAATCATTTGGACTGGCCACGCTAACATCATCTTTAATGGGTTTTTATGTAATATATACTTTTTTCTTATCTGAACTAACTGTAAATTTTGGTTACTTTTTCAAACTTTTAAAAAATTACTTATTCTTTCACTAATTTTAGTCTTTGGACTGTGACCATTCTGAAGTACTACTTTCTACATTAGTTATCAACATTCTCGTTTTGTAAAGGCTCATTTTAAACTTTTACACATTCAACCATAGACTACATGTACATTATGTCTCTCCTTTTTCTTGAAAAGAATATCTAAAAGCCCTAATACATTAAATTTGAAAATTGTTTTAGAAAAGGCCTGCAGCTCATAGAAAACAGCTCCATGACTTGTAAGTGTGCTGTGGCTTGTCAGTTACGAACCTCTGTTTTTGGATATTGTCGATTGCATCATGAAAGACAAAGTTGCTTTGGAATAAAGAAGTTTAAGATTTTTTTTTTCTTTAAGTACCAGTATTAGCTCATAGTTCTGTATTTTGCTTTCCAAGATTCCTATGAGATTTTAAAGTTATGTGTCAGTAATAAAATCAAACAAATTAATAAAAAAAAATCATACAAAGAAACTCATAAGAATTTTCCCCCAAAGGATGCATTATTTTAAAATTGCATACATTATAAAAATAAAAAAATCATATTTAATATAATTGATCATCAACTGTGTGAAAATTTTGTTTCAGTATTCATTACTTTGTAGTTCAGCCACTTTGATCATACGTCTGATTGTGCAAGATGTATGATCAGCGGTATTCCATCTGTGACCATTGCATCTTTTTCTTTTCAGACATAATATATTTTGGATTACCTATTTTTAGTGGGTCAAGTAACAATGTAGAGACTTAAATGTTGGGTTGATATTCATTATATTGCAGAATTTGATCTATCAGTTTGCAACCTCTGTGATTGTACCCCCTAAATGCACTCTTTGCTTTTATAGAACTTGTCAATGATAATGTATTAGCTTCTTATTTAAACAAGTAACTAATGCAAAAAGTACATTCTGATGCTTTTAACATTTCAGTGACTATACCTGATGAACCCACATCTTTCTTTTGTCATTTCCTTGATTGCCTTGCTAACCTCAGTAGGTTTAATTTGGGGTACATTTTTTGCTGTGGTGTTGATACTCTTCATTAAGAAACATTTCATAACTATACTTTCATGCTTCTTCCTCTTCACTGACACATGCCTAAGAATACACTCCTTCCAATCTGAAGCACCTGAAGCTTTTGATCCTCATCATAGCAAATCTCTTACTAACATCATGTTTATAAGAAAACCCTGTGTCTGCTTTCAACTTGTCTTTCTAAGCCTGCTGCTGAACATTCATAACATTATCCACACCCTGTTCCATTGCCATGGTACCTGGGTAATGATCTTGTTCCATCCAAGGAACTAGTCAGAGACTTGAAGTAGGTTTCCTTTAGGAATGCTATTCTATCGTTTAATTTTTTTATGAATTGAAGAGTAAAAGTACCCTTGATTTTTGTAAAACTTCCCAGACTCATGATATTGATGCAGCTGATAATTAGTTTGAACATTTGTCAGTAAATGCCTGAAGAAAAGATATTGAAGGAGTTTAGTAGAATTCCAGATTGCAATTTGAGGAAGAAAAGATTATACAGTGTTTTGTAGAGGATCTCAGTAGGATTACAAGAGTAAAAGAGATGGATGGTCTCGGCAGAGGGCTATGTAGTAGCCAGCTAGTTTAGAAGAATAGAGATCATTATAGTTGTATTAGATGAGACAGAGAGTGGAAATGATTTGGCTATGAAGTAGTGCTTAAAACATGATTGCTCCATGCATTTGAGTATTGCAAAGAGTTAGTAATCGATTTGGCTGACTTATCTGAGAAGAATCTTAGTCTTTATGATGCAATGTTGTTATATTGGTGGCATTGCCAAGAGACATTACCATAAATTGTGATGCTTAGCATTTGTAACAACTTTGAGGATTTGAATTGTTTGTTGGTCATAATGTGAATGAGATACAAAACTGTTTTGTTAGAGCTTTGAATTTCCATTGTTCATAAAGGTAGCGCAAATTCAGTATGAAGTGTTTAGGTTGTATGCAGAAGGTTGAGGAGAAGTGAAGAATGGTATCAACTATATTACTACACAAAGCTTACTTCACTGGCTTAGAAAGAAAATGCCACTAAGTTCACAATAGAGAACATTCTTTCTTTATAAAGCTGCCCAATAATTCAATATTGAGTGGATTTTAGAAACTGTAAAGTTCTTCATATATATTTTATTTAGCTGATTATAGTGCACAGTCAGATAGTACAAGTACTGATAAAATTATATTCGGTAATTTTTTGAAAACTAGGCAATTTGCCAATGGGTTTATGATGTCTTTGAGTTAATGCAACTTAGTATACAAATTGGAAGTCATCTTAGCACTTTTTTATGATGTGTTTGCGTATATATTATCACTTCAGCCAATTTGATATATTAACCATTTGAATACAAAACCTAGTAGAGTTTCTACACTAAAGAAGGCAGAACTATTTATACAGATGCGGAAAGGAATAAGGTGTTCTTACATAAAACTTTGTAAAATATATATGAATAGAGAAATGTGTGTGTGTGTGTATGAAGTGAATAGCTGTTTCTTTTTAGCACAAAATAGTAAGTTAATTGATTATTCCATTTGTTTCATAAGGGTTAACTAATAATTGCATCATTTAAGAGATTTAAAAGTACCCAAGTAAGTAGATAGCCAGAGAAGATGGCTTATTGTAATTTAAAGAGTTCTCCTTGCACTCAGTTATATCAAGGTCCATTTATGTCTTCTAAGATTCACATAGGCTTTTTCCAAGTTAATATATTACCAGTAATGTACTGGTAGCGGTCATATTAATTCTCTTTGAAAAATAATGGCTGTTTGATTTGTTAAATGAAAGCAATAATAATGACAATTTCAAATATTTTAGATATGGATTTGGTTGCATTAAAACAAAAGAAAAAATCCATCCCAAAATTTTTAGATCCATGTGTGTGTGGTGGAATGTTCGGATTACCTGAGCTCAGCAAGCTAGGTTTCTATGACAAGCCTATGAAACTTTAAACAGGTCAAACTGTTTTAAAATAAAAATATATATATATATATAATTTCTACTTAATGTATTGAGTGCCACTTTCTTTCGTTTGTCCACTCATATTTATATATATTTGGTTGTAAATATTTTTTATGTGAAAAGTTTAAAAACTGTGTTAGATGGAATTTACTATAGATATTTGAGGTACACTATCTTGGAACTTTAAAATATTTAACTGTATAAATATTTAAGAAAGTATTTGTTAGTTATAAATTTATAATATTTGACATATCAGCACAAAAGTTAATTTCATCATTCAAGTTACATTCATATTTTTAAAACTTACTTCATGTAGTTCCAGCATTCATAAATAAATAGGAACTAAATAGCAATCTGATAAATAAATGAATGAATATTTAATCAATAGTAGGTTGATCTATGGATTTAATTAATTTTCCCAAAGAAATTGGAACAAATTGCCATTTAGATCTTTGTTTCATTTTCTTTAATTTAGTCTTTGTTGTACATTTTTTTCCCATGAGGATTAGACTTCATTCTTCTCAACAATATCAAACTCTTTTACCATCCATTCAACCGATAATTTGCTTGTACTGATCTTCATTCTCTTTATTACACAACAATTTGAGTAAATCAGCTTTCCATTGATTTTTATATCAGAAAGCCAGAAATATAACAATTTTATGGCCTTGATATTGAGACTATTGTTTTGGAAGCTAGATGTCATTTTTGCAGTTAACTACTTATAGAAAGAGCAACTTTTGTCAGCTATGTAAAATGAAGCAATCAGGCTCATATGCTTTGCTCATCAGCTGTTTCAGCTGTTGAAAATAACTCTTATTTTTCTCTCAAAATTTACACTTCTTAGTAAGTCTCATTTCATTGTTGTTTAGATCAAGCTGGCCCTGACTATGTAGAGCTTTGATCAAAGGCATTCATGCTTTGACTATCTTATGTTTTCGGGAATAGTGAACCCCCAGATTACTTTATCTAATATGTCCTATTTTAGGGTGGTTTGGTATTGTTTAAGGAAGATGTCATTGCTATTTCCTGCAGATTGAACAATCATATAGAGGCTTCCTCGTGGGTTTATAAAATAAAATCTCTGAAAGGAATTGGATTCTGTATTAAATTAAATTTCTTTGAATAAATCAGTAATATGATTTTTGATGCATTAGATTAAAATTACTTTGATGCAGTAGTCTTTATAACTGTGCATCAACATTGATATCGTCCTTATGTAGCTAACAGATTTACTTAATATGGCTCATTGTGATGTTGATCTGCTGGATGTTATACAAAATGAATTTGATTAGTAACTTGCTTCCAGAATTGCATCAACTATAGCAATTTATCATTTCCTACCATGCTCACACTGACACCGATAAAGATGATTATACACTGCTTCTAACTGAAATTGTTGGCTTTGTCCATATAAAATCTCAATACCTTCTGCCAACCTTGCACATTTTCTATGAATGGAAACCTCCAAAATATCCTGCAATGAATGATTTAAACACTAATGCAGTATCACAAAAATATAGATACTACACACCTCAAAGAAGCAAAGACAAAATTATGTTGCTTATATTCATACTTTCTACACATTTTATCTTTTATTATTTACCTGTTTCAGTCATTGGCCTGCAGGCCATGCTGGGGCACCTCCTTGAAGGATTTTAGTCAAATGAATCAACACCAGTACTATTTTTTAAAGCCTGGAACTTATTTTATCAGTCTATTATCCTGAACTAGTTACAGGGATGTAAACAAACCAACACCAGTAGTAGTGGTGGTGGTGAGACAAACATACACACACATGAGTATGCATGTACTTACACATATATATGACAAACTTCTTTCAGTTTCCATCTGCATAATCCACTCACAACACATTGATCAATCAGCCTGAGGCTATCGTTGAAGATACTTCCCCAAGGTGCCACACAACAGTGCTACACTCAGAACAATGTAGTTGGGAAGCAGACTTCTGACCACATAACCACTCCAGCATTTGTCACACAGCCATGCCTGTGCCTATACTTGGAAATTTTCAGTAACCTCTTTCCAAAACCTCATATTCTTTGCTTAAATATAGCCTTCATCACAAATGTTAGTTTAGTTTAACGTACTTTATATTACTGTTTGTGGTGGTATTCTCATGCTGTCTGTCTCTCTCTCTTTCTATCTCTCTTTCTCTATATATATATATTTATTTATCCATATTATTGATGCTTCTTTCCTACCATTGATCACTGCCATTCTACCTAACCCCTCAGGTACGCTTATGAATACTTTGCTTTATCTTTCCTCCCAAAAATTGCATGCATCATTTCCCTCCAGTCATTCACTTATCAGCAAAAACGGATACGCTGACTTCATCTCGCCATTTCTATCACTCACCATTATAGAAAGGTGTAAAAAATTTTAAATACTATCTTGCCATTTTAGAATTATGAAATAAATTATGTACACACAGATGGAACCTAATCAGTACTTTAAGGCATTAAAGATATGACAGCATAATTATATTCTACATATTGAAAATGTTCAGTAAGAGTGGGTCAGTATATTAGTTAGATAACTTTCTTCAGAACACATTACAGGAAACCTGATTGTAGGATGTGCATCAACAGTGATCTAATAGAACTTCATAATTTGGAATATTAAGTCCTTGTAGAAAGCTTGAAATACATTGAGTTATGTTACATACTTCAGAAGATAAAAGATAAAGCCCTTGGGAGGTATGACAAAAAGAGCAAGTGTCATCTACAATAGCCCCAGGCTGACAAAACTTTGTGAGTGGATTTGGTGGATGGAAACTGAGACCTATGTCTGTATGCACATATGCATATTGCATGCTTCTGTCAGTTTCCATCTACCAATATGGGTTTGTTTGTGTGTAATATGTCTCAATGTATCCTTGTCTTCACATCAAGAGATAGTTGCAAAGGAGTGTCATAACTGTTCAAGCAATGTCATTCATTTTAAATTGTCTATGAAAACATGTCCAATCACAGGGAAGTAGCTTGGAGACATGAATAACATTCTAGCTTCAGAAAATCTGTCTCAACACATTCCTTCTGAATGCAAGCATGGAAAAGTGGACATTAAAACAATGATGATAATTTTCTGGTAGATGTCTTTCTTTTGAACAATATTCATTACATTCATCTAACTCTTCCCACTACCTACTCTGAACATTTTCTCAAGTTACTACATTCAGATCTTGGTTCTGAGCTTCATTTGTGTAAACAGTAATACACTAAGTTTTGACCTGTAACAACTGTGCCAAGCCTATTTATCTTTATCTTCCTTTTAATCTAAGAAGGTCCTTACTGGTTGTGAATATTAGCATTTTTTCATGATTATAATTATGATTGTGTTTGGAGGAAAACTAGTGTTATAATCTGAAAAGTGTTAGTATGAGAGGTTTTGCTAATCTAATGAATGCAGTTTAGAATACCAATGATCAAAGAATATATTTGATGTAAAAGGTCAGGAATTACTCTTAATCCTGTGAAGCATTTTTGCTCAAGACAAAAAAATTCAAATTTTGAATTCTCATTAAAGATGATGGTATTTAAACCATTGAATATGGAAGGTGTTTGTTGAAACTGATGCCAGGATTTTTCCTGGAAAGAAGCATTATTTGTATTTTGATTAAATATGTTTTGCTGGATCTTGTTAGATATGGTAAACATTTTCATTAATGGAAAGTTATTTTAAATAGCTGTAGATATTAGTAGAGGACAGAACCTTTTACTGAAATGTGAGACAGGAATGAGGTATA
This sequence comes from Octopus sinensis, assembly GCF_006345805.1. Taxonomy (NCBI): domain Eukaryota; kingdom Metazoa; phylum Mollusca; class Cephalopoda; order Octopoda; family Octopodidae; genus Octopus; species Octopus sinensis. The sequence goes on from NC_042998.1 coordinate 40,873,346, forward strand.
ATGTTATTGTTTTAAGCATTAAGTGATGTAATGCCTGAAAACAGGTACTTGTAAAAAAATAAGGTTAGAAATTATAGATCTTCAGATGTTTTAGTCAAGATTTTTTATGAAGAAAATCAATGTTAAGTCTATTTTGAATTCAATAAATATTTCTGACTGCATGCATGCCACTCAGTCAACCATTCACATTAAGTATAATTGGAAATGCAGTAGTGGTTACAAAAATCTGGAAGTTCACCAGTTTTGAGTAGTTTATGCTTCCATTATTCTGTTAATAACTTTGAAAACAGCTAGATTTTGTAATTGAGGACAAAGTTGATATTAGCTGAAGTGAATCAAGAAAGTGAGAAATCAAAACAAATATTAACTAAGCTGTTCATTACCCATGCATATGAAAAGCTTGTATAAGGGTTGTTCATTGGTAATGGTTCTAATGAAGGTACAGCTTAAATTTTATACAATTGAAAGCTTGCCACTTTTTTATAACAAATGAGGAATGTATATATATATATAATATATATATATATATATATATATATATATATATATATATATATATACTCAAAGTAAGCAACAAGAATATCTTTGGTAATTTGGTATGATCGTTTCATGCTACATCATTTTATTAAACATTGTAAGTATTACATCAGTTTTAAAATGTTGAGCAATCATCAGCCATTCATAGAGGTTTTCCATCAATACATATACTTATTTCCATGTTATGGATAACACCGTACAAAATTCTGGTGCATCTGACTTAAGTACCATATTCATTTGAATCTAAATTTTGCTGAACTTATATATATATATATATATATATATATATATATATATATTAGTAGTTGTATACATATATATGAATATGTGAAGATATGAAATTTTATATGTATGCATCTAATTGATTATACTTAAAACCTTTTATCCAAGAATTATAACAGTTTCTCAAATGCATTGGTGTGAAGTGAAAGTTATATATATATATGTATGTATATACATGTGTGTGTGTGTGACCAGCCAAAACTGCAAATTTAATCTGGAACTCAACTGACGAAAGAAAACTCCGAATGACCCTTCCTTGTTTTTCTTGTCCCTTTTTTGTATCATCTGTCTGGATGTTTTGCGTTCCTGTCCCATTTTTCGTATTCTTTATATATATGTATATATATATATACATACACATGCATACACACACACAGCTGTTATAGTAATGACTATCAGTGCGACCACATTCTCCTGCAATCCTTGTACAATCCTTCCATCCTGTCCTCAAATTTTTCTACGCTATTTCCAACACCTCTGTCGCATTTCTCAACATTTTGGTCAACATCTACTCTCACTACCTCCATCCACTACAAACACACCAACTTACACTCATACCTTAATTTCTCTTCCTCCCACCCTACACACACCAAGCTTTTCATCCCTTACTCCCAATTCCTCCCTCTACGCAGGCTTTGCAGTGACAGCCATGACTTTGAGACTCAGTCTCAACTCATGGCTCGCCACTTCATCCTTCATGAATATCCCATCACCACTATCCACACAGCCCTTGTCAGAGCATGTTCCGTGGACTGTGCCTCTGCTCTCTCTCCCTGCACCTGCTCCACTGTTGCCCATCTCCTGTTTCCCCTCACCTACCACCCCTCCAACGACCCATTCTCTGAGCCTTCCAGCAACTCCAGTCTGGCCCCACCACCTTGCATATCATAACCAACCTACCCCTTCCCTCTTTCAAATGAGCCCACAACCTGCGTGACCTCCTGGTCCACATTTTCTTTCTTAACCCCCACCTCCCAACATGGCTCATTCCCCTGCTCCCATGCACACCTCTAACTCTCCAACACTACCATCCTCACAGGCACCCATTATCGTCCTTATCATATCACTGACTCCTTTACTTGCACTTCTAGCAATGTCATTTACTGTATCTCCCGCTCTTTCTACCCTTCTCTGTACTTCAGTCAAATGGGATGCAGTTTGGCTGACTGGTTCATGGAACGCCACCGAGACATTAGATTGGCAATGACTCCCCAGTCTCACACCATTTCCACTCTACCAGTCATTCACCACAACACACATGCTGATTATTCTTAATTTTTCTTGTTTGACATAAAATACATGAATTAAGTAGGATTAACCCTTTTGGTAAGCTCCCCACAAATGTTTAATTAAATCTAATCTGTAACAAAGAGAAAAATCATTAGATTTTATAATAATCCTTGTGAAAAAAAGCAATGACTGCAACTTCCAAATTCATATTAATTAAAAGTTGAATGTGAGTGTAGAGTGAGGAATGAGCATGATCTGTGGAAAATGCAGTGACAGAGCAAGAAATTCTTTTGGTTTTATTACATTTCTTCTGCAGAGCGTGGTTTAACTTGTTCTTTTCAAGTCTTAGGATGATTGGGGAATTAGACATTTAGAGAGTAAAGCCTTTAACTAAATAGAGTAATTAAAATAATGTCTCTAATGTGACACCAACCTAACTTGACATTTTCAGCATCTCTAACAATTTTTTCTGATGGACTTAAAGTTTTAGTGCATGCAAGAAAATTTAATTTCCAGATACATATTAATACAAACATTTTAAAAATAAGTTAGGAATATTAGTTAAAATACAAACATTCCTAATGAATTTATAATAAAACTGAAACCTGGGGTTGTCTTCTAATACTTGTGGAAATAATGAAAATAATGTTTGTCATTGACTAATTATTTTTTTTTATCTTTCATCCTTACTTGTTTTACTCATTAGACTGTGGCCATGCTGGGGCACCACCTTGAAGCATTTTTAGTCAAATATATATCGAACCCTAGTACTTATATTTTTAAAGCCTGTGTTTTATTCTGTTGGTCTCGTGTGCCAAACCACTAAGTTATGGGATGTAAACACACCAGCACCAGTTGTCAAGCAGTATAGGGGGACAAACACAGACACATATATACATATATACGATGGGCTTCTTTCAGTTTCCATCTGCCAAATCCACTTTGGTCAGCCCAAGGCTATAGAAGACGTTTGCCCAAGATGCCATACAGTGGGACTGAATCTGGAACCATGTGGTAGGGAAGCAAGCTTCTTACCACATAACCATGACTGTGCCTTCATCACAAATTGTTTACTTTTTAGTGTATTAATGCTTCTTGCATAAATTATGTTAACAGTTGTGTTTAATAAAAGTTTTGTCTTTTGATTCAAAATCTTAAATAACTTCATGTTAGTGACATCAGTTGCTCAGTTTAAAAATATATATTCTAAACTTGATGCTTTGAAGCTGAATTTTTGCTACTACATGCATTTTGTTTCTGATATCCATTTAAAAAATTCCCTTCTATATCATTTTCAATATTGAATTTATTGTTCTACTTTTTAGAGTTGTGATATGCCACTGTTTAGTTCCATTTAGTTATAATTTGTGACAAGCATGCTGCCCCTTCGTATTTCATTGTTAAAATATTGCAAATAACTCTTTCTTAACTATATATCTGGGCCAATAATACTTTGCTAATGTGTCAAAATCAATTGGAAGCTTTCTTCTGTATTTTAATTATTATGAATGTTATGAGGTGTTAATGTGTAAATTTCCAATTTATTTTGAGAAATATCAATATTTTCTTTTTTTCTTATTGGAAGCAAAACATAATTCTCAACAGATGTGTTTGGATTAATGAAGTTAAGAATAGCAGTTGTTAAATGAACTTAGAGTGTTTTGTAAAAAGGAATATGGTACTTTCCCTACTTGGGAACTTTATTGAAGTAAAAATATATGCTAGCATAGTTACGTCAGCCATTCATGTTATATTTAAATGGTTTTATGTTAAATATTTAAATCCTAAAAGAATTCAGAAAATTATGTTCATCCACACTCATTCTAACAAAAAGAAAGACTTAAAATATCATTAAGTTTATTTGATGTGTGACCGAAAAATTTGAGCAAATGGAGAAAAGGTGTGATGATAAAAAAAATGAGATAAGTATAAGATAACTTTAAATGATTTAAGAGTGGCTACATATTGCATCTAGTGGTTATTGGGAGAATGAAGTGACGTAACGATTTAGTAGTTAGTGAAATCTGAATGAACAAATATGCTTGTTAAATAGTAATAAAGGCAGGACTAGCTTCATTAAAATATTAGTTGATTTAGTTTTTGACTAATCCTTAGATTAAAGTTAATAAAGTTAATAATAGAAATATCTAAAAGCTAAATAATTTGAAGGGAACCAGTATGGTGAAATATATATTTAAATTTATTTATTAGATTCAAAGTACATCAAGGTTTTTAATAGTTATTGCCTGATAGAATTTCCCATATTTTCCTCATAAACCATTGCACTTGGATAAATTGTAAAAACTGAAAGGCTATATTTATCAGATAAAGAGGCAAAGCATTGAAACTTTTGTAGATAATGACCCAAGTTTTTGGATAGTGTGCTTTTTCTTTTATAGCTATTTTAAGCTTACGTTTTTTTTCTTTCCACTTCTCTTTAGAAATAGACCTTTCTAATGAATGTTTTTATGACAAAGATCTGTGAAGTGTTTGAAGATATATTTCAGATGCACTAACAAGGACATTTGTCAACATTGTTTTCTGTTAATGTTGTATTAAAGGTTAATATATTCAGCATATTTTCATGAGCGAAACCTGATGCTTCTAGCTCCACACCTACTTAGTATCAAACTTTGAGTACAGCTAAATAGAAAATAGATAGAAAATCTGCTTGAATTAAAAAAGCAAGTTCTTATAAAATTTTACAACTTATTGGATTTAGTATACCATTTCCCATAAAATTTTGCTGTGATAATCATGATTTTTAGAAAATTTCCATTGCTAATTTGTTTTTCAGTTCCTTATAGCAGATGTCTCTCATTTCTCATTTTTGACTAAAGCCTCTTTACTTCACCCTATTCAATCTTAATCATTGCATTCTATTTGAAACATGCTGACCTTAAAAAATATTGACACTTCTTTAGAAGTGTACCTCTCCAAGAAAATTATGCTTACTTGTTAAAAAAAGTTGCAAAAATGGGAAATATATCCAAAATAAATGAAGCATGCAAAAAATTAGGAAGATTCATCTATTTTTAAATATTTTATACTAAAAAATAATATACAGAAAATGGGCACATGCAAATATAAATAAACATGTCAGATGATAACTTACTTTTACCAATCAGATATTATTAATGATACAAAGGGCTCGACAATATCATCAGCGAATTGTAAGAAGACCGTTTCATAATCTTTTCCTTAAAAGTCAGTTTATAACTTATATATACCATTATGTCAAATTTTGTGCCTGAACAGGAAATATCACATCATAAAATGGGTGAAGGTAAAGCAAGTCCACACCACCTAATCCTAACCCTAACCAGTGTGTGCAGTAAAAAAAAATCTGATTAAAAACTATCAAGAATTTGCAAAAGTTATTGTCGAGCCCCTCATATCATTAATAATATCTGATACATCGTCTGACACATTTGTTTATATTCACAAGTGCTCTTTTTCTGTGTTTTATTTTTTAGTATAAAATATTCAAAAATAGATGTCTTCCTTAATTTTTGCATACTTCATTTATTTTGGATATATTTCTCATTTTCATATTTTTTTTTAGAAATTAGGCATCAAAAAACTATAGTGCTCCAAAGTCCCAGTATTTAAAAATGGAAGTAAAAAGCTAAATCCTCTCACTAGGTTCTGGTCAGTCTGGAGCTATAGTAGAAGACACTTACCCAAAGTGCCACAATCATAAAGTTGGACTGAACCTGAAATCATGTGGTTGAGGAACAAACTTCTTATCTACACATATCCATTCATCCATATATATATATATATATATATATATATATATATCTTCTGTGTGCTGAATATGGATAAAAAGTATTGGTAAAGTATAGACTTTAAAAATATAATTTGAAAAAGAAAGATAATTCAAAATATCAAAACTGAGATGGAAAATGTCAAGAAAATATCGAAAAAAAAAGGAAAATAATCATAGAAACAAATTGATATCACAATCTGCATATCACACGGAAAAATATTTTAAAAGTAAAACAACCTTACATATGTTGAAGTACAGTACAAAGAAACTAGACTGATTTAATCGCACGTGAAAAAATTCTTTAAAAGAAAACTACAATTTAACTAAGTTGAACTAGTATGTTTTTGTATGTATGTATAAGAATAACTAGGCTTGAAGTATAAAATGTCTGAGTGTTGCAAATTTATTTATTTTTGAATTGTTGCATCTTTAATAGTATGTAAGCATGGTTTAGTGTAACTATAGTAGCTGTGGTTTCATATCGTTTTTAAAGCTTCAAAATTGTTTTTCGTTATTGTGCTCTGAACTATTTACAATAATGTCTTGCTAGTTTATTCAGGTCAGATGTAGTGGCATGCTTCATTACAGTACATTGATGCATTCATCATTTGTTCCAGGTCCTCCTGGGCAACCTATTGAGCAGAGTTCCAGTCAGTCCCCATCTCCACAAGATACTTCCTCATTTGCCATGATCATGTAGCATACCAACATGTGCCATCATCTCAGCTGGGTCCTCAGTGAATAGAACATGCTAAGCAGGGTCTAACTTGGAAAATCAAATAAATGGCTAGGCAGTCTGAGCTGGCACTTCCAAATCATATGTCACAGGACGCATCCAAATTTCTAAGTAGAGTCATTTGGTTGGACAGAAAATCTAACCAAATTGTAACCCATAATCCTGCAAAGCATCCTGGTACTAAAGGAGTTCATGTGGTTCCTAAGGACATCTATAGAGCAGGACAGGGAGAACCAGAGACCTAAAGACTCAAAACTTCGTCCTCCTGCACAGATATTGTGTATTCATTGAATGCTAGCAGAGCTTTCAGCAGGGGCTCCTTGCAGCCTATGTCAACCTCCACAAGACATTTGACTTAGTGGATGTGCTTTGGAGAATTCTGATTGGGCTGATGATGGCCTTGTACAGTGCAGTGCAGTTTGGATTGGAGATTCAACATCTGACATTTTCCCAGTTATATCTGGGGTCTGTCAGGGTCGTGTCTTGGCTCCTGCTCTGGATTGGATTGGCTAGTTAATCCACAAACAAAAAATTCAGCCTTAATGCTGTAATAAATTTTATTGAAGAGTAAAATTATTGTGAATTTCTTTAAGTCCTTTTCAAAATATCTTAAGGAAATGAGTTATAAAGATTTTAAGAAAGTTTATGAGAAATGCACCGACTAATTAACATGCTAGGTGAATACAATCTGTTAGCAATAAGACTTCTTTAAAAAGACTTTATTTTATCATCGATAAGAATGTTGATGTGGCAAGATGCTTTGATTAAAAAACAATTATTGGCTGAGGTGACCCCCAAACATGTACTGATGATTTTAGAAAAGAAATGACACACAAATTAAGTTTCAAAGACTTGTATTGAAAAATGCAGGTTGCAATGCAGGTTTACCTACCTCTAGTATAACTATGTACATTGTGAAACATCATTATCATTATTTTTATCTTCACTTGCCATGCTGACATGCATTAGATGGATTATTACAGTCCATGTCCACTTCTGCTCAGACTTAACTGTTCTCCTAGATAGGTCAGGATGGGAAGTACATCTTCCCTGTTTTGGTAGGGTTTCTTATAGTTCTACATCAACTGTTTTACAGAGTGTATTTTATCATGGTACCAGCACTGGAGAGATTGCCATGTTCTCAAGAAGACATAACTAAATCTCTTGCTTCTATATTGGATAAATTGCAGATGCAGTATTAAAGAAAAGTTGATTGCAATACCAAACCTTGTAGTGTATTGTATTCTAGTCTCATATTTTGATTTAAATTCCTTTATTACATTAATTAGCAAATTCCTTTGATATCTGATTGCTCAAATTGTTTAAAAGACTAATGATTCAGTGTATGAACTGTAACTGAAAGATCCACTATAGAAGCAACTGAAAAGCAATTTTTTCTTGAACTTCTCAGAGATATTGCATAATCTTAATAATCTGTGTTGATATTTTGAAGAATATAAGTTATTAAATTTTCATTTAGAAGAAGTTGTAAAACCATCACAATTTAAATTGGTAAAAGATAAACCTGAATTCCAAAGGAAAATTGTCACCTGAGTTATAAACATTGATGTAAAAATTAATCATTTTTACAAAATTAAGTTTTCAAGATTTCTTTTGTGGCTTTTAACTTGTATTTCACTCTATCTTCTATATCTTAGTAATTTCCTTTCTTTCATTTACTAAATTTTTCCCTTTCAAAATTCTCATATTTAACCAGCTTATTTCCCATTAATACATGCAAAAAAAAAAGGAAAAAAAAAAGGTTATTGGAAATAATAGTAATTTTACTTTGAAGCAATTAACTATGATTTATTTTGGTTGTGGGATGAAAGTAATGTTAGAAAGACTCGAAACTATTTGTGAAATTACAAGTTCTAAATTCCTGGAAATTACAGTGATTCAACAGCAAGGTATTTTAATATCTCATACAGGGGATTTCCGTTGAAAGGCCTTGTTATCCAGTTTACAATTTCTCTTAAATCCAAACAATTTCTTAGCCTGATTGCAGTATGAGAAACATGGAATTTAAATGCATTCCTATTGATTGTGTTAGTATAAATTTTGCTTTCTTAATTTCTAACAATTTTTGGGTGCTATTTGCTAATTTACTTTTTATTACTACTGAAGTCTAAATTATTGTAGAATTTCATTTTATTCTGCATTGGAAAGTAGTATATGAAATTGAAATAATTATTATTAATATAGTTTTTGTTCTACACAATTATATGTAAGAATCCTAAATATGTGCTGCAAAAAGCTTGCATGTTGTTTAGCCCCATGTCAGTCTTAATTAATCAGACCAAAAGCATTCAGCTGTGATCATTCCAGTTCATTTGGTCTAATGGATTTTGGACTATACCATTTAGTGTGTCATTCCATTCTTATGATGATAGGTGTAAGTTATGGGTTATTTAGCTGCTGTTTCTACCACATAGATTCTCGTTAGTTACATGATATATTTTGAATTTTTTCATTGCAAGAGAAGTTAACACGAAAGGTAACTGGTGAAGTTACACTGCAAATATTTTCATAGTGCAGGAGTGGCTGTGTGGTAAGTAGCTTGCTAACCAACCACATGGTACCGGGTTCAGTCCCACTGAGTGGCATCTTGGGCAAGTGTCTTCTGCTATAGCCCCGGGCCGACCAATGCCTTGTGAGTGGATTTGGTAGACGGAAACTGAAAGAAGCCTGTCGTATATATGTATATATATTTATGTATGTGTGTGTGTGTGTGTTTGTCCCCCTAGCATTGCTTGACAACCGATGCTAGTGTGTTTACGTCCCCGTCACTTAGCGGTTCGGCAAAAGTGACCGATAGAATAAGTACTGGGCTTACAAAGAATAAGTCCCGGGGTTGATTTGCTCGACTAAAGGCGGTGCTCCAGCATGGCCGCAGTCAAATGACTGAAACAAGTAAAAGAGTATAGCAAATTGCTCAGTTAATTCAAGCCCTTCTCCCCCCAAGACATTCAATGATTAAAAAAATCTTTTGGGAGAAAATAATCGTGAACTTAGGACTTTGGTTATTGTCGACGCATGAATTCTTCTAAAATACTTTTGTTGAAAAATATGATGGTAAAATATGTTGAATATGTAGCTACAGGAAATATCTTTGAATTTATGATAAACCTTTAATATCTGCTGTTACTACTAAAAAAAATCTATTTTTGATACACTAAAGCATGTCTGATATTCAGATTCACTTGGAAAATTCTCTTTTGAAAGAATGTAAAATTAGTGGGTTGTTATGAAATATTACGAAAGATAGGGTGCAGAATATTTAGTTTTTTTTTTCTTTTTTTTCTACACTTCAGTCGTTAATAATCTGTATTTTTTTTCTTTTTTGTATGCTTGTAAATATTAATTGCAATTTTGTTAAGCACAGTGTTAACCATATATTTTACAAGCTAAGTCAGAAGCTTGAAAGCCACTGCTTCATAATCTCCATTTTATAACCTTTTTCTGTATGAAGGAAAACCTAGATGATTTGTGAAAACAATTCAACAAGAATTCCTTTCTCGTCCTAGAAATAAATTATTGTAGGTTAAAATATTTACATTTTTATAAATTCTCCTTCGTGTTATTGTATTTTTCGAAAACAGAAATCTACGAACACTTCTGTAGTTTGTAACTTTTGTAAATCAAGAAATAAAACGATTCCTTAAAAGCTATCCTAATTTAGTAGTCAGCCAACCCGACTATAAACAAACTTCAGTCAGTAGTGTCAACGCTTAACACATGGTGACTGTCATAGTTTCAGCTTCGGGTCATTCAGTTCCCATCTCTCTGCAAAGGATTCAACGTTTACTTGAGTGCATAAAACTTATGCATATAAAATATATTTTAAATATATAATGTTGCTAGTAGTACATTGTCCAGCCTTTATTTAATCGCATGTCAGTCTAGTGCTGAATATTTCTTTCCGCTTTTCTTTCTCTCTTCCTTTTCATTCATAACTGTTTGTCATCCTATTAGATAGTGACATACATCACAGATAACCATGAAAAGAATGACTATATCTTTATTTACTCTATTGGGGCGCCACAGGGAACAAATTATAGTTTATCCTTTTCCCTGATAAATTGCCTTCTGGTTCACATGCTATGGTCATCTAAACTTTTCCACTTTATCGAGTGTGATGCTGTTAAAGTAGCGTGCTTTATCTTCGAGTGCATCAGGCATAACCTGGCATATTTCTAATACCACCAAAACTGCTATCACTTTGTGTATGTGTATCTGTTAGCCTGTGTGTGTAGTTCAATTTGAATGACAATAGTCGCAAAAAATGGTTCGGCTAAGTGGTTATTTTGAAAGTTTGGGTACGGTTAGTGCAGAATGACCTGTGTTTGTTATTAAAAAATTGTTTACTCCACTAAAGATTTTAAAAATATTGTTATTTAAAAGAATTACTGTTACTGTTTACTCATCAGCGACGTTTGCACTAGGACTATGGTGCATGACAGTAGAATTGAACACCTTACCACGACGAACCCTATTACTCAACATTCTTTAGAAGCGATTAACTTTGAGAAGAGAGATACATTGATTATTTTCTAGTAGATTTGGATTAGCGGTTTATTTTAATGGAGAAACTATGGCTGCTTTGATTAATCGTGTTTACGTTCGCAAAACAAAAGGTAAGTTTCAAGAAAGTTAGTATTTGTACTCCCTGTATAGTTAGTTCTTGTACTTCCTTCATTGTTGAAATATGTACAATATATGTAATATTCAATTAGTTTAGTTGAAGTAATTTCAGAATTGTTCAAAAGCTCGTAGGTGTTCTTGTTATTTTAACCTGGGGTCAGCCCTGATCGATCAGACCTATAATCAAAGGTGTTCTAACCGCGACCATCCCGTCATTTTGTATACCTGGGATTACTTTGTTCAGTTTGTCATCCTTTTTTATCAGACGGTAGGATGACATTTAAAGGAGATTTGACTGTTATTTCTAGCATGTTGGGCGATTTTGCAGAGGATCTTTCGTTAGGTCGGAAGCTAGTAATTCACTTTGATTACATGTGTACACACACATGTATTGAGTACTTTTTCTCTCATTTGTTAATTGAAACGTCATATATATATATTATATATATATATATATATATATATATATATATATATATGTATATATATATAAACAATTCTCAAAAAAGTCTCATTTAAACAATGTTGTATCATATGTGTATTCGAACATTACGCACACACACATATATACCTTATTATTAGAAAGGGTTTCTTGTTTTTGTTTTTTTTATACGGATGTTTTAAATATTTTAAAATTTTGTGATTTGTTTTAATGTGATTTTAATAGGCAAAACGAAAATTTGTTTTTCCGAGTTGACAAGTACAGCAAACAAATGTTTGCATCAAGTATTTTTAGGGAACATCATACATACATGCATGCGCATATTATTGCATTTGCATACGGTCTGTGTATGCACTCAAACGCCCCTTTAGTTTCACTTTTTACAGACGTGCGTACTCTTTTTGCGTTCTCAGTAATACTTTCGCACACATACCTATTCTTTTTCCATACATAATACGTTGCCTTCATGCATTCTTAAACGAGTTTATATCTTCACCAGTAGGCATTTGGTAGTTGCGCGTGTGCACGTATACACACACACACGCACGTGCGCACAGATGCTTTTCACGCGCATATATTTATTTACTCAATATTTACTCTCCCTTACAATTGCCGTACTCATATTTTGTCAAACACGCACACATTCTGATTGCATATTATTCATGCGAATAAAATTCATACCCAATGATGCTTATATATATATATATATATATATATTTATAACACTAGTCATAAACGCATTTGATAGGAAATAATTTCCATGAATGACCCTGAGGAAATGTTTATATCCTATTAAGAATTAATCAAAATAGGATTATATATTTGTTTTTAATCTGTCAGCTATTTAGTCACATTAACTTTGTTATTGGTTATTTTAAACGAGTATTATGATCAAACTTCTTTATATTCTATTTTCAGTGAGTTTAGTGTCGATATAGATGTTTGTTTAGCCACAGGTTAACTCTTATCGAGATTATCAAAGATATTCCAGCCTAACCATCTTGTCTGTTTGGTCAGGTTGGCATTATCTAGTATGTCCTTAATTTTCTGAGACTGTAGAGTATGAATTAAGAGGAGTTTTGCTGTTATTTCTAGCAGGTCGAGTCTCTGCGTGTGCATGTTAAGATCAACATTGTCTGAATATTTTTGCTCGGCTTTTGATCTTATCCATATTTTCTGTTTGTACAATAGATTCAAAAGTTTTCTTTTTTTCTCCTTTAAATAGAAATTGGCTGACTTGAATGTAATGACAGTAAATATATATTTCTATTATAAGCAGAGGGGTACATCATTTCAGAATATAATAGAATCAATCCATTATATCTCCCTTACCCCCAACTGTTTTGGATTGGTACTTATTTTATTGATCCTATAAGAATACAGGTGAAGTTGACTCTGGCATAATTTTAAATATATACTAGTTGTCAGTGGATATATGAATATTTTGTATGTTTTTGTTTGACTTTTCTAGGCAAACAATAGTCCATATTCTTAAAAAAGGAAGTTTTAGTATAAATTGTATGGTATGTGTCTTACTTATTTGCTCAGCTAATGCAAAGAAAAATTTCTGGAAAATCATTTGGTTAAATGGATAAGATTGCAGTCACTTGTTATCAAGAATTCACAGACAAGCTAGAGCATCAGTCATAATGCTTTACTGTATTTATTCTTGCTCTTTACAGTCGGAGTTGAAATATATGGTTAACTTAGCCTTTCAACCTTTCAGGGTCAATTAAATACAGTACTAATCAAGCACTGGAGTTGAAGTAATCAATTAGTCCCCTACCTTGAAATTTTTGGCCTTGTACCTATGTTTAAGACATTTTACTTAAATTTGCAATTTAGTTTTAAAGTTATCATAGAATAACTTTCAAAGTCTACTGCCAACAAAATGAACAAACAAACAAAAATATAAATAAAAAAAGAGGGAGAAAGAGGAAAACTTGAAACTTGAATAATCTCTCGTCATTTGCCTGATACATCTTTGGAATTTCTGTTACTCATCTTAATCAGTGTACAATATCAATTCATATTAATTTGGGGCAAATTACTTTCCATCCTGTTATTATTATATAAAAATACAATTTCTAGTTCATTCTACTGCTTAATCAACTTTTGAAAATATGAGATTTTCATTACTAAAATGTAAATTAAAAAGGAACGTCAGATTTTCTCCATTTCAAGGCCAAGACTTACTGAAACAAACTTTCACACGAGCCTTCAGGAGTAATTTCAGTTGTCTAAAAATGTAACATTAAGAAATTTGCTATATGGGTGTGTGTGTTGCACATACACACATGTATATATAAACAAAACTCTTCGTCTGTCTCTGGAACATGTGTATATTTTTGTCCTTTTGACAGCTTTTGGCTTTTTGACCTAGTTGAAAGGAATAAGCTTGGGAATTAGTTTGCATATTGTTTAGTTTTATTCTTCTCTGGCTAAATTTGCATATGATAGAAACATGTAGCATAGTTATCCTTTTAAGATCATATTGAAGCCCAAACTATATCTCCTTTTTTCGCTATCAAAAGTTTATTATTAGTGTTTATTTTTATGCTGATTGTTTGATTTCCTGCCAGAGCAAAGAATTTTTCTGTTGGACTTTGTTAGTATAAATTCTAACTTGTAGAATGTTTTTTTTTTCCTAAACTGAAGTGAATCAGATGAAATAAAGTACATTTACTGTTAACATTTTAAATCAATCTACATTTGTTTGAACATGAATAATTTTCTCTTAGTAGTTGGTTATTTGAATTATATCATTTTATAGATTCTTGACTTAGATATATATTCTAATGATTACAAATTAGATAATCACTTTATGCAGATTGAATCTAATATCCTTGGTGACTTAATATTTGTTTTTGTAAAGGAATTGTTCAAGATTGTTATATTGCCTTAAGTCATTTAGAAAAGATAAGCGATTTTAACCATTGCATCAAATGATGCAGCTTAACAAGGAGCAAAAATGTCAGGTGCACTAGTCATAGTAACTAATAACATGAACAGGAGTGACCTAAAAAAGCATGATTAAAATATAAATTTACATAAAAAATTGAAGGACTGCTATTGTTTTTCATAACAAAGGATTTTCTTTCTGGAAATAGTAGTCATATGAAAGTAGGAGTAAGAAATATGATGCTAAATAACTAGAACAGAGATAATGAATGCAGGGATATCTAATGACTGGATAGGGGTTCAGTATGTACTGTTTTAACTTTAAAAGTTTGAGAGCATGTAAACTATGTATGGAAGAAGGGTTTACTGAGCTACTGCAAAAATAATTTGTAATTTCTTATGTACTTCAACAACAAAATAGAATAATGAAAAATTTGTAACAGATGTTTGGATTTTGTAAAGTATTTAATCTTGATAAATAGCATATGAGTTTTGTAGATCCTGGAATACATTATTATCATATTAGATACAGTTCTTGTCTCCTATAGGAAATGTGAACAAATAAGTATTGTTTGTGTTATTGAATAAATTATGAAATGTATTCATATTATAAAAACAATGTTTTTTATTTTAAATGTTAAAGAATTATAGGCACAGACATAGCTATGTGGGTAAGAAGTTCACTATGCAACCACATGATTTTGGGTTCAGTCTTACTGAATGGCACCTTTGGCAAGTGTCTTCTATTATAACCCTGGGCCAACCAATGCCTTGTGAGTGAATTTAGTACATAGACACTATGTGTGTGTGTGTCTCCACCCCTCTCTCTCACTGCGTATCTCTCTCCATTGTTTGATGACCACTGTTGACTTGTTTATGTCCCTATAACTTAATGGCTTCATCAAAGGACACCAGTAGAACAAGTACCTGATTTCAAAAATAAGTACTATGGTTGATTTGTTTGACTAAAGCCTTCAAGGTGGTGCCCAGCATGGCTGCATTCCAACAACTGAGACAAGTAAAAGATATAAAAAAGAAGTAAAAACTTTAATGAAAAATTGACAGAAAATGAAAATGAAGAAAACTAGCTATGCTAAAGCAAGAATAGCTGGTTTGTTGAGAGTTATAGTTGTTATCAAAACTGTCTACTTTTGACATGATCAGAGGAAATTTAGGTTAAAGAAATGATTTGATTGATTATATAGAATGGATCCAAGATGTAACTTTGACAGAATGTCAAAGCTTAGAAAATGTTGATGTTATTGCAGCTTTTATTCTTTGAAAGCAATCTTATTATAGTAAGGAATCAGCAAAGCATTTTGATCCTGTCTGGTATGAAAATCTACCCAAAATCCCTGACTCATGGATTATATCCTAAGTTATTTACTTGAAATGACTACTTTTCCCCAGATATATGTAAACGGGGTTGTTTCCAACTCTGTAGACTGCCATCTCTCAGTTTTCTTTTATTTCATTTAGAATTCTCTTGCTATCACCTGCAGCTACATATAAACTTTCATTTGCTTTGCTATATTTTTCTCTTACAAAT
The DNA here is from genome assembly GCF_006345805.1 of Octopus sinensis. Lineage (NCBI taxonomy): Eukaryota > Metazoa > Mollusca > Cephalopoda > Octopoda > Octopodidae > Octopus > Octopus sinensis. Next base: position 40,889,439 of record NC_042998.1, read on the forward strand.
AAGCAAATTTTGCAGAATTAAAAGTAAACCTATAAAATACCTTAATATTTAAGTATTAAATCAGATATTAATAAGAACCTCAAGCTTAATGTTACTCATCTATTCAAGATTAGCAACTTGATTCAAACCTCCACAACCTCTTTCATGCTTAGTGTCATTATGTCAGATTCCTAGAGAATCTACCCTTTACTCTCAGAATCCATGTCTCCTGATCTTTTCCCAACATTTTTTCAGAATTTTCTCTGTTTATAGTCAGTTTACATTTAAAGGAAATTTATCTGAATGATTTCAACTCAGCTCACCTTGTAAACAAATGAATTTTTATCACAACTCCCTAATAGCTATCAGCAGAGCATTTATTATTTTGGGATTGTAATTTACAAAACATATCTGCCAAGAAATTTTACTACTTGCTTCTGAGTAAAAACTGATATGACATCTTGGGGACAATTGATAGGCATTTATTGAAGCTTTAAGCTGCAACTTTTGTCAGTGTAAACTAATATAGAATATACACCTACATCTTTAAAAGAAACATAAGTTCTATACAGCACAATTATTTCAAGTCCTCTCCCTCCAAACAGTGAATGATAATATACTAATAATGATGATTAATAATAACCTTGGTTTGATACAGAGAGGATTTGTATACATGCAAATCTATGTTTGCAGGCATAATGATACTGAGAAAAGTGATTCTATTTACATCACATCATTTAGTTGAAGAATAATGTATTTCTAAGGATGTTATTTGCAATAGACTAGTATTGTATATATGGGGTTATTGGGTGAATTGCATTCTGAATATTATGCATACAGTCATTTCAGAATTAGGATTGCTGCAAAATATGAGCATGTATAATTTTTATTTTAATATGGTTATTACTATACAGTGTGGAATGAATATGAATTTTACACTTATGGTACAAACTTAGGCAGTTGATTATATATGCAATTTGACAAATATTAGAATTCTGCTTTTACAAAGAAGTATAGTAATATTCTTGATAATATCTTCACTTCAGATATGTAAGTAATTTCACCCAAAGCAGCAAAATGATTCATATTTCAAGATATGGAATTATGAACTATAATCTAATATCCTGTCTAATGCAAATCTTTGAATATCTAGATTGGTTGATATTGGGTTTAGCATTATTTAATTTCAGTTTATTCATGTTTTATTGATAATAAAATGCATTGTGAAGGAAAATAGCTTGCAGGAGATAACATAGTTAAGATTTATGAAATGTTTAATGGATTAGCTTTCAGAAATTGAATAAGGATTTTAAGGTGATTACAGTTTTTGCTTGTTGCTACTCTATTCTTGATAAATTTACTCTATTTTTTAAAAAATTGAAACCAAAATAATTGTCAAATCAAGTTGGCTTTAAGAAGTTCTATACATTAAATTACCAAGTTTACTAGTACATTACTGGCCTATTAAGTATTATCTTGATATTCTTAAAGAAGATTGAAAGTAATTTTTCTTTTTTTTTTCCAAGGGTTTTTTTTTCCTTCTGTAATTAGAATATTGAGAATATGGTTAGTGGTCATTCACATAGAGTGATATGCACTATTAATGAGAGTGAAAAGATAAGTTTTGCAGCATTTGAAATATAGGATTTGTTCTCTCATTACTACTTTAGTAAGTTTAGTGGCATCTATGCTTTGCTGAAGAGGTCTAGTAAGATCAAAACCTGTTCAGTGTTCTGTACTTGACAAAAAAAACAACAAAAAAACTATTAACCAATGACTAATATTGTGTTTTCTCACCACAATTTTTCTAATTGTCTCTTAGATACTCTCTGCATTAAATATGTTAGCACAACTTTTGTGATGGACAATTTTTTTTTTTCTTTTATTATAACTTTGTTCATTGGAAAACTGCAATTTAAAGCTTTTAATATCTCTAGAAAATTAATTTTTGTCAATTTGCATTTCTTCATTTCATATTCATTTTAATATTTTCAACATATGAGGGTTTTTCATACAGTTTCTGTTTACCTACAAAAAGAAACAGATATTGGGTTGTCTGGAAAGTTCTTGCCGATTTTTAAAGGAAAGAAAAAGGTTAATGAATACTTGCTATTACATTTTTAATCAACCATTTTGTTGTACAATGCGTCTCCATCTTTCCTTTAACTTGAAAATACCCTCTTCCCAGAATTGAAGTGGTTTCATGGCAAAGAATTCATCAAGGTATCTTTTTACATCATCCAAGGAATTGAATTTTTTACCATTACGACTATTCTGCAGAGACCTGAATAAGTGGAAATCCAATGGAAGCAATATCTGGTGAATATGGAGGGTGGGGTAACACATCCCAGCCGAGCTTCAGCAAATTTTGTCTGGTTCCCAAAGAAACGTGCGGTTTTGCTTTATCATGTTGGAAAACAACACCCTCCCTGTTGGCCAATTCTGGATGTTTCTCTTGAATTGTTGCTTTTAACTTGTCAAGTTGTGTGCAGTATTTCTCAGAATTAATTGTCTGGTTACTTGGGAGAAGCTCATAATACAGAATTCCTTTCCAATCCCATCAGACACAAAGCAAGACTTTTTAGGGTGAAGACACGCTATTGGAGTGGCTATGGGTGGCTCACGTCACTTACTCTAGGATCGCTTTCTCTGAACATTTCGGTAGATAATCCATTTCTCATCACCTGTCACAATTTACTTTAAAAAAGGCACGTTTTCATTCCGTTTATAAAGCGAATCACAGATGGAAATGCGATTCAAAAGGTTCTTCTCACTCATCTCATGTGGTACCCAAAAATCGTAGCAATTTGTGTACCCAAGCTTTACCAGGTGCTCATGAATGATGGATTTTGATAGGTTGAGGCTTTCTGCCAATTATTGGGTTGTGCAGTGTGGGTTATTCTCAATTAATGACTTGATTTGGTCATCATCTGTAGTGGATGGTCTGCCTGATCACTCTTTATCAATAAGGCTACAATCTCCAGCTCGGAACCTTGCGAACCATTTCTGTACAGTTCTTTCAGATACAGAAACATCACCATAAACTGCACATATTTCTTTGGTTGCTTGTGAGGCATTTTTTCCTTTATGGAAAAAGAAAAGCATCAAGTGCTGAAAATGAACTTTCTTATCTTCCATTTTAAAGGGTTACAGAATTAACACAGGTTATAGGAACACAAACCTTCTTCCATGAAAAGATAGCTTAAACTAAATGGAGGTGTAGTCAAATCCTATTTTATGGACTCAACCATGTTCTAAAATAAGTCAAAAGGTAAGCTACTATAAATCGGCATAAACTTTCCGGACAACCCAATATTTCCTTTGGTTGATAAATGCTATTAAACTTTAAAAAAAATACCAAGCTTTAATTGTGGACGGAACCTGTGGCAGGGGTAGACCAAGGAAGACATGGGAAAAAGTGGTGAAAAAGGATCTTCAAACTTGGGGGCTTACTAAGGAAATGACAAGGGATCATGGGTTTTGGCAAATTGTTGTACTTAAGAAGTCATGTCAAGCTAAGTAAAATCACTTGTCCTTTACAGATGCCAGTGCTGTGTATATGCACATGTGCTGGTGGCATGTAAGAAGCACCCAGCACATTGAGGTTGATGTTAGGAAGGACATCCAGCTGTAGAAATCATGTTTCAACAGACAGCAGCTGGCCAGCACCTGTCAAACCGTCCAACCTATGCCAGCATAGAAAAGGGACATTAAATGAGGATGATGAAGATACTGCTGAAGCAAGAGATGTATACAAATGAACATTAATAACTGACCAATGCCAATGCATCTGTCATAAATAAAGTCCTTTTATAATGATTAATCAATTGGAATCTATGCAGAAATATTTAGTTATTTCTAAAAAGATTTGATGCGAAAAAAGAGAGTGAACAATGCTTTTTAAACTAATTCTTACTAGGTGATTGTCAGTTACATTAGAATCTCTGATGTTGTGTATTCACATAAATGTGTGCACCCTTATCTACAACCCCACGTATATATCTACTCTCAAATCACACCTCAAAGCACCTTCATCAAATAACTTGCTCTGTCCCTTTCATTTGCATGTACACATATGTGCACACATGTACACAGTCTCTCACAAAAATGTGTTGGAAAGAAATTAGCAGTTTTAAGCTTGAGATAAAAAACAACATATGATATTTTGGACAGCAAAACAATCAGATTGTACAACAAATAGACAAGAGAATTAGCATCATTTCACCTAAAATCATTTCCTTTTTAATCTATGCTTCTCTACTGTTGGCTGTTCTCATTTTTTGGGAGAAAGGCATGTTGAGAGTTATCTTGGAAATTGGAATTCAGTAATAGGAAATCCTGTACATTTCTCTGAAGCTTTAATTTTAATTATTAACTCTATCTTATACAATTTATCATGTCATCTTATTTAATAATTGTTGCCTTTTTCAACATATATGCAAAGTGCACACTCCCAAGTTTATATCTGAATGTTAGGAATGTGTAAGATGAATAGCAGATAAAATTTTCCTGCAATATCATTTTGGTACTTGCTTTAGCTTACATAGTTGTTAACGTCAGATAAAGATGTCTGAAAAGTATACTTTCTTTTTTCTTTTTTTTTTTAATGTCAAGTTTCAGTTATGATTCTCATTAAACTTAATATAAAACATATTTCATACATGCTTCTCCACAATAATTAATAAACCCGTTTAGTAAATGGTTATTTAAATAAATTTTAAATGCAAGGAAAATGATAATGTTTTTATTATTTGTCTTAAATATTGATTTTAATTTTTGAAAGAGTTCTGGATACTATTCTAATCTTAGTGATATCTGATCATCATCTATATTATTTGAACACAAATTCTTCACTCTTAGCTTATTATTCTTTTCTACTCTAGGCACAAGGCCTGAAATTTTGGGGGAGGGGGGCAGTCAATTAGATCAACCCCAGAATGCAACTGGTACTTAATTTATCGACACTAAAAGGATGAAAAGTAAAGTCAACCTTGGCGGAATTTGAACTCAGAACGTAAAGACAGACAAAATACTGCTAAGCATTTTGCCCAGCATGCTAATGTTTCTGCCAGTTCGCTGCCTCTCTTAGCTTATTCATAAATGCAAGGAAAATGATAATGTATTTATTATTTGTCTTAAATATTGTTTTTAATTTTTGAAAGAGTTCTGGATACTATTCTAATCTTAGTGATATCTGACAATCATCTATAACCATTATATGATGTTTTTATATTCAGTGTAATAGATTTTTATCTCCTTTTATTGTTGATATATGAATAGTTATTTGAAAGTAGAAGTGGACTTGTATGTCAGCTCAGGATTTCAAGAGTTTAATTATTGCTTGATATGTGTACAGAGAAAATACTTGACGATGTACACATAGTCTTACTACTTTATTGAAACAAGTCAATCGAGTGTTTATAGCAGTTTGAAAGCTTACATTCCTATAAGACCTAGTATAAATAAATCTGTCAAATCCACTGTTGTTCTTACAAAAAGGACATGCTTAACATTTTGTTGATAAGTCAGCACAGAATAACTTAACAAGTTTAGAACTGAAGTTCAGTTTCATGTGTATGACAATGATCACAAACAGAAACATTTGACATTATTTTCTTTTAATATTCTATTTCTAGTGTAGTACGAATGATGCTATTTTAATTTGATTTACTTGAAAAGATGTTTTTGTCAGACTCTTGCATTTTTATAGACGTTGCTGTTATGTAATTCACACATCCGACTTTATTCAAAGCTATAAATACCTCTTATGCGAACAAGGAATGACATACATTTGCTGAAGTCATTTTGACTTCAGAATTTTATATTACCTACCTATAAAAAAAGCTCTAGCAACCCTCCCCATCTCCCAAAATATGGCAATTAAAAAGAATAGTAGTTGCCATTAAAGTAAAGGTTATATTTTTTTTACTTAAATTTCCTTTAAGCCCTGAAGTATATATGATATCAAATATTCATTTATATGTTCTCTTTTTTTTTTACTTTTTAAAATTTTTGTATCGGCTTTCTTTAGTTTTATGAATATTATTGATCATTCATCACTGGTTATCTCTCTGTTCAAATCTTAGGAAAAGATGACGTACATAACAACAATAATAATATATGAACTGAATAGCAGTTGTCAAAATGATAACATGCTTTGTGTCTTTAATATTTAATTCCCATCAGTTTAGAGATGTATTACATATCTACAGTGGCATCATTGATAATGACTTCCCGACTGAAATTTTGATACACTTGTACTTTGCATTATATATAATATATTGTTAAGTTCTAGAATTTGAAAAGTCTGATGCATTTCGTTGGTGAAAAGTTAATTCAGTAAAATTGATAATGTATTTTAATGTTACTGTTAAGATTTTTTATTCACAGTGGTTTAATAGCTTAATTAAATGAGAAAATTAATGGTTTATATTCAAGATGATATATGTTGAAGTATGCAGTTCAACCTAGAAAATACTGGTACTTATTTTTGTGACCCTTGAGAGAAAAATGGGAGATTTAATTGTACTTGGATTAATTAAAAGAGCAATTTTTGAATACCTTAAAACTAATATTTTATGCTTGATATTTGTTTACTGTGTCAGCATTGACTGTTGAGGTTTTGTTTTCATGGGGCATCATGGTTCAGCATTGATGTAAGGCTAATTTATTTCCTGTCTATTTGATAACTGGGGATATTTCTTTGTACAGTTAATGTTAATTATATGAAGATAAAGTATTTACGACATTTGATTATCTGTTAATAACGTTTCCCCGGTAATTTGACTTGAGGGCACTATAATTTGAGAAGAAATTAAGTTTACTACTGTTTAATTATGATATTCTTGAGTTCAAACAAAACTAGTTAAGCTGTGTATTATTGGTAGAACTTTATACATTCCAGTGTAATTACAATTAGCATTAGATGCATGGTGCTGTAATTAGAAGTATTTTTTGTTCATATATATATATATATATTTATATATATTATATATTATATATATATATATATATATATATATATATTTTTATATATATATATATATATATATATATATTTTTATATATATATATATATATATATATTTTTATATATATATATATATATATAATATATTTTTATATATTATATATATATATATATATATTTTTATATATATATATAATATATATAATATATATATTTTTATATATATATATATATATATATATATATATATTTTTATATATATATATATATATATATATATATATTTTTATATATATATATATATATATAATATATTTTTATATATATATATATATATATATTTTTATATATATATATATATATAATATATATATATTTTTTATATATATATATATATATATATATATATATATTTTTATATATATATATATATATATATATATTAGCTAATAAATATCTTTGAGATTTAGAAAAGCGGTATTTCAGTTTGTTGTCCAAGCCAGTACAGAAGAATTTGGTTGATGAAACTAGCACAAGACATGTCCAATAATATAGATTCATACTATGGAGGCAACTATCTCACGTTCATGTTAATGTGCATTCTGCCACAGGTGGAGATAGTGGGAAATTAATGATGCTTTCAGTTTTATCTATAAACTGGAAAAATAAAGCACCAGTTTGAGTCAGAAGTTTTTTTTCATATTTCAAGCTTTAATTAATAGTTCAAACAAATTACATATAAAAGCATTTATTCATCAAAATATATCCCAACATATTGTCTATCGCTATCATTTCATCAAACACACAGCATGACCTGTTCAAACTGCCCTTGTTTGACAACAGGTTTTGAAACCTGGCTGGAATGAAGTCACTGAGTTCTCTCGCTAGGATTTATTTTTCGTTCCCAGTTATAATTTGATGCTAAAAGCTAGCTTCTCAAGGATTTGCCAGCAGTTTTTTTGCAAATGTTCACATGTTGTTGAGCTTATTCATTGGTCAGTTCATGTGGAGCTTCTTGACAGCATCTGTTTACAAGGCCAGCTTATGAAGGTGCCAATTGATGATGCTTTGTGAATGACCGAGTTCTGCTAACAATGTATGAATGCTTGTGCTTGACTGTTGGTCTACCATTCCAAGCAAGGCCTCGTTTTCCCCAGCAGATTTCCCTGACTTTAGTTGGTCTTTGAGACTGATGTCACCTTGCTTGAAACCTCATGTGGCTTGTGCCACATGTTCATTGACAGTTCCTGGGCCTTCCACATCATTAATTTCTTTTGCTGTTGGCCTTGCACTCAGTTCTTTTCCCATAGGTAGTAGTGTATAATGATTCTAATTGCAATTTTTTCTCCACTCATTATCACAGCTGTAAAATGAAGAATAACCAATTAATGTTTATTTGTTACATATGAAAATAAAGGAAAAAACAATTGAGCAATGACTGGACAACAAGTTGTATCAAACACAAGTTGTTAAAATTCATCAGTGAAAATCTGAAAAAAAAATCTTTTAACTCAACATTGATACACAGTATAAGATTTTATTATAAAAGTAAATGTCTTTATGTTTCATATGTCCTCTCTTTAATTTGACAAGCTTACAGCCAGAGACGTACCTAAGTCTATGAATTCTTGTTATAAAAAAGAAACCTAATACTAATATCTTATGAATGTTGCTATCTAAATCTTCTTAGGTTTTGTAGTTGCTTAGATACAAAGTCTTGAAAATGTGTTATTTAAAGCTCGAAACAATTAAGTGTGAAAACTTATAAAAAAAACAATTGGTTGAATAAAACCAGCAACGTATCGGTTGAACTACTAGAAAGATAACAGAAATTAATTATGAACTGTTCAGTATGATTTTTCTCCATAAAATGTGAATTAAATTGATTTAACAGGATATGTCAAAGGAATACAAGTGCAGGCAGTTGACAAAGTGTTTCTTACAGGAATTGATTGTATAAGATGAAAGCTGGCACTGTCCAAATTCACAAAATCTAAAGAAGCTAATTTTAGGCCAGTATTAAGTAAGCAGTTTCCAATATTTTCAAAATGAGCAATGGTCTTTTATTTATTCATTTATTTATTTTTTACCTGCACGTTTTCTCTAAGACTCAAAGAAACAGTAATTGTCTCTATTGAACTCGGGTTCCAAACCATATTTCTTGGAGTATATATTTCATGGAATTCTCCTATCTTTATTTTGGCAAAACAAGATTCCATATTTCTTTGTTTTAACAATCAAAGATTTTGTTGTTTTCTGTTTTTACATATTTAACAAAAAATTTATATTTCATATACAAGCTTGAACATATTGTCTATTCCTGCTATATTTAATATAGTTAGTTAGCGCCTTGGCGATGTGGTTTAGAAATTCATCTTATGACTACCTTTTAGGCTTGATCCCCCTACATGACACTTCGGGCAAGTGTCTTCTACTACACATTTCAGTTTGCCAGTGCCTTGTATTTTGAAGATAAAACCATTTTAATGATATTTGAGTTGATCCTGAGTTTTAATGCACTAAATGTTAGCTTGCAAAATGACATTAGTAGCACAGAAAATTTTAAAACTCCCCGGATATATCCATGAGATATGGTAAAGAAATTTTTGACACCTACATTACATTATGACAATAATGTAATATAGGTGTCAGAGCATATTTCTTGAGTTGAATGGCAACTATTCCTTGTCTTTGGAATTCTAGAGGTAGGTAGTGATAGAGTATCGTGCTGAAACTTTACCAAAAGTAGATTTCTGAAAACTTGGATTTAAAAGTATTTTGAAATAACAAAGATGTCTGTGACATTAAGTTGACTATCTTATTTTTTGTTTTATATCTATTTCCTTTACATCCTGTAACTTTGTGATCTAAGAAAAAAATCAATAAGTGAATAAGTACTGAAAAATCATGTAGTGATGTCCAATGTGGCTGCTGTCAAATTTCTAAAACCAGTAAAAGAATAAAAGAAATATATGCCCAAAAGATATATCTGATTTTTATAACATTAACCCTTTGCCTCTGGTTCTACATCAGAAACTTACTATTTTAAAGTGCTCTAAATTAAAACTCCCATTAGTATTTCATGTTCAATTATGTTCCAGATACAAACTTAATAACAAGTTTATTTCAATTAACTCTCCATTAATTTTCAAAATTAACTGAAATAAAGGTAATGTATTTCAACAAGAACATCATAACAAAAAAGTTAAGGTTTTCTCACTAAGAAATAGAACTTGGTACTGCAATCTAACTGCTCCTGTTTTCTGCGGGGAATTATATCACCCACTATTTAGAGCTTAGTGCACTTTGCTATTAAGAGCTTGCTATTAAGTATGAATCTGTAACAAGACCTGGGCCACCAACTTCTTGTACCATATTATTTTAAATATCTCTATTCTTTTCTATTAGATACAAGGGACTGAATTCACTCTAGCAGTTCAAATATATTACTTGTACTATATTTTACTGACACTCTCTACTATTTACAATATAAATTGAACTTGGAATTAGATACTTAGCCAAAGATTCTGTAAAACATACTGCTTGTTTTTTTTGTGTTTATGCTATTTTCACAGCTCTATTTTTGTAACAATGTTATTTAGATATTATGAGGGCTAAATCTACATTTGTTTCTTAATTTTAGCTTAAAAGCTATTTTTATGCAATTTTTATTGCTTGTTGAAACAAATTGGTTTATTTCTCCCATATGTATGACACAAATAAGATTTCTGCCCATATTTCCATCCCTTTCATTTTCACGCATATGTATATTTATGTGTATATTGTACCTCTATTTTTGTGCTTAAATTTTTTCTCCATAAAACTGGAGCTGCATTCTTAGTAAAAAAACTAAATCTCTGTTATTGAAACTTATAATACCATGTAGACACATTCTCTTGATTTGAAAAATATTTTGAATATTTTAAATGTTCTCTTTGCAGAAGGAATTTTACTAAAACATTTGTTGTTGTCTATCTCTGGTCAGCATTTATTTAGCAGTCTTATTAAAAGCATTCTAGCCATGACCATTTTGTCTATATATTCTGACATAGTGTATCTAGAACTACATTATCCAATGTTCTACACTTTCTAAGAAGGATATTTAGCTTCTATTTCTATAAGGCTGAATGACCACAAAGAGGATTACTCATTGGTTTGATTTAGCTAAAGTGTAAACATGTAACATTACTAAGTGCACCGTAGATTCATAGATACAATGTCAGCTTAAAATCAATATGTAATCATTGTAATCTCTAATTTGTGTGTGTGCATATCAGTGTGAGTGTCTGGGGCTACTGAAAACATTGGTACATTGTCATAATTCTCCATCAAGATTATTTGTTTTACCAACATATGTTATGTATAAATATTCTTCAATGTTATTTTTAAAAATTGGCATATTGAAAGGGCGTTATTCTTTTTTAGAACTTTTCATTTTATGCTTGGCATTGCATTAACATCATTGTGATAAGTGACTGTTTGTTGATTGGGCTTTGTTTAAGTGGCATCTTAGTTCAGCATTATGTACAAGGCTACTGTAACCTGCTTGTTTCTTTGCTATTGATATCTGTGTTAGGTTATGTAAAATACTTAGTATTTCAACAGTGGAACCTAGCTCTTTTGTTGATGCCTCAGTGTAATTACTGAGATATCAACAAAGGAGATGTAGGTCTGATTTTCACAAGATTCACTTTTCATTTGCTTTCATCTTAGCTTTGTATGCACAATTTTCTGTTGGTTTATTGTGTTGTTGTATTAGTGGCTAGCAGAGATTAGCATAGCTTTCAGCTTCAGTAGCCACATCAAGAAGGTTATTGTTTATTCTAAGACAATAATTTTTTAATTTCATGCATAAAAGTGATTTCAACATTAAGATTTTGGTGTTGAGTGAAAGATCAGTAAACAGAATATTAGAGGATGTTGGTACTTCATGTTTTTGTTGTGAGTGATGGTGGAAGTGAGAAATATGGTGATTAGATGTTTGATTAAAGTACCGACTATATGTGAATGCATCATTGTGGTTGGAATTGAATGTGTCTGTTGTTACTTGTGCTTACTTGTATGTATTTTATACATGTTTATATTGTGCAGTGTCTCTGAAGAATTATTCTGGTTTTGATGGAAATGTGTTTGTAATCATTGCATTGGAATGTTTTTGACAAGCAATGATTGAGTGATAATATTGTGACTTTTGGTTTGTGTGAAGTGAGATTTTATGGCTCCATTGTTTTAAGTGCATGGTTGGATTGAAGCATAAAATGTGTTGCTTATGTAGAAATTGTTATGGGATTTGGTGAATTATGGTGTTTGAAGACACTGGAAAGAGGGGTTCCTCAGGTCTGGTAACTGGAGAGTAGTTTACCTTGAGGTCTTTGATTTTTGTTTTAACAGTGAACAATTAAAGAACAATGTCTTCAGGACTGCAGAAACCTCAGCTCTTAAAAATCTAACACAGTCTCTATGTACATTTAGTGAATTAGCTGTTAGAAAGTATGGGCCACTCAACATCAGAATCAATTAGCAGATCCTGAGTTACGCACTTTATCTTATATTCTAACTGTAACATCCTCTCAAAAATTGTCTGCTTTTTATTCTGGTATGGACTAGTTGGATCTGAAGTGTTGCAATAACACTGAAAAAATATTTTTTGTATCCTGCAAACTAGACTTGTAAACTTTTCCAAAATTGAAATTTACCATCAAAAGCTCAATCACTTCAATTTAAAATTTTTGCAATGAGTATTTATGTATAATGCCAGAATCTTACAAATTATATATTTTTTAACTTCGCTAATGTTGAGTTCGGCAACTAATCCTTGGATTTCTGTTCTAGCTTGCAAATTGGGTTGTATTATTTGAATATACCTGTGTATGTGCTGGTGCAAGCTGGTAGTATTTAAATCCTGGACAGAACATTCCAAAGTTACATAATTTTCTTTTTCTATCAGACCCCAAAAAAGGGGTAGTGTTCTTAATCCTTTCAAGCATATGCATTTGATTAGGTCAATATAGTTGATGTTCAGTTTGAATATTTTATAGATTTTTGAGAGGATAACATGGGGAGGGGAGAAGAGAGGAAGTTTTCAATTATTGAAAGGATGGAGTTGCGGAATGTATCATTGTAGAACCAAAACACTATGGGTGATAGCAGGTGGGAAGACAGCTTCATTGAGTAGGTTTAGGCACGTAGTGCACTATTCAAAGCAGAGTAACAAAGAACATTGTAACGTTGCTGCCTTCCTGTCTTTTTAACTAACACAGTAGACTAGTAGTAGTAACATTTTGGTTGATAATGGGTGAGTGCCCCCTCCCTCTCTCTCATTTTTAAACACCTAAATGTGTGTGTGTGTGTATATATATATATATATATATATATATATATATATATACATACATATTTTGAACATTGGGCCTCACCAAGGTGATAACAAGTGACAGACTTTTGGAGGTCTGCTGTACTTGAGAAGACCCGGCAAACCAAGTGAGACTGTAACCATGGCCTATGCCAGTGCAGCATAACCAGCCCATTTAAGAGTACCTTTCAATCATTGGGCACGTAAAAAGCACCATTTAAGCCCTGACTGGCCCTCATGCTGGTGGCATGTAAAAAGCACCCACTACACTCTCGGAGTGGTTGGCAATAGGAAGGGCATCCAGCTTTAGAAACTTCACCAGATTGGATTGGAGCCTGGTTACAGGCTTCTGGCTTGCCAGCCCTCAGTCAAACTGCCCAACCCATGCCAGCATGGAAAGCGAACTTCAAACAACAATGATGACGACGATGATGATGAGTTATTTAATATCCATGCTGGCATGGTTTTGATAGTTATTGTATAAAATTTAAGATACTCAGATATGCATACATACATAGACATATATACATTTACATGTGTGTGGGTATACAGAGAGAGAAAAGGATGTGTATTTTTTTTTTTTTTTTGATAACTGCTTTAGCTGTTTTACACTGAGAAGAACATTTAAAATGTTAGTATTTAGCAATTTTATCATTCCAGATTTGTAAACTGTGCATTAATGTAATATGCACTTGTTCCTTGTAGGGGGCTCAACAACCTTTCTGAGTGCAACGTTACTGTTATTTAATATACATGCATTTGAATTTCCATACTTACTACTGGAACTGAATGGCACAACCAAAAGTAGTGTCAATGACCGTACAGTTAACACATACAGCTCCAACTGAATTGAAAAAGGCTTGGAAAACAACCAAATTTTTTTATAGGATGTCATTTAGAGTTGCAAATGGGAGAACTGCTTTTTAATGAGCTGAGCTATGGCTATTGTAGTGAGAAAGGAAAAGTTGCATTGTGCCTTCCCTTATTTTAACAATATGATTATTACCAGACAGGTGAAGCATGACCAAAATGTAAAGGAATTTCTAGAAGTCATCAATCAGAGACATCTGACACTCAACTAAAAAAAATGAATTCTATGAATTTTATTAATGTCACAGCTCTAGTACTACAGACATGTGATTAGAATATCACTGGTAATAATTGCCAACCGGTAGGAGATCTAGGAGTAGATCAAGAATGAGTTTGTTGGATAATATCCATCACCTCAGCTGAATGCACTTGGGAATCCAGCCAAGAAATCTAATGGTGGTTGCTACCGATAGAACCTTGTGGAGGAATAGTAGCAGAAAAGATGGATGGATGAATACTTTGAGGAATGACATCATTAGGCCACATCTGTAGAGGTTCCATCCACTACAAGAACTTCCAACTCCAGAAAATTTACAATCCTTAAGACAGGCACTGAAGATGTATTGATATTATGCCGAGTGGATTCATGGGTTCTCTGCTAAAATCAACTGTTGACAAACACAAAAAAGTTCCTATTAGGAAAGTAGGCTCTGAGAGCCTTTAACTTGTTAAAGAGAGAATTGGAAGTAACCACCCTGCATTTAGTGGATGAAAGCTTACTCTTTGAGATAAAGTGTGATACATTGGGTATTGCTGTATTTACTGTCTTTAACCAAGGAGGATGGCCTGTAGTGTTTATGTCAAGGGTGCTGTAAGGAAGCGATTTGTACTTCCACATTGTAGAGACAAGCAACAGTGCAAAAATCAAGCCATTATCTGGTATGATGCCACTTTGCCACAGTTACTAACGAAAAGTCAGTGGCCTTTATGTTTGACAATAGAAGGTATACAAAGATAAAGAAGACTAAAATTCAAGAATGGGGACTAGAACTTGCAGAATTTAGATATACAATGTAATATTGTCCTGGTAGTGAGAATATGGCTCCTGACACATTTACTTGTGTCATCAAACATCTCCATGTTTGATGACCTCCACAATGGAGTACATCATCTGTGTATATGTTGGTTACTACATTTTGTAACAGCAATGAATCTCCTCTTCTCTGTAGAAGATGTGAGAAAGACTTGGTCTGTGCTGAAGTAAGACCTCTGTTCATCATCCTCCAGTACTCTTATCAAAGCAACATGACATGTGGAAAAGCTTAGTTTAGACTTTAAAGGATCTTGCCCTACTATTTCATATAATTCATATTTACTTATGATAGTTAATGAATACTTGTATTTCCCATTTGTTTATTTTTGTTCCAACATGCATACAGCAAAAGTGATCAGATGTTCAGGTCTCTTGTTCAACTTTTGTGGAATGCCAAATTAAACACTCTGATCAAGGCATTTTCTTCATGTCTAAAGATTTACAGGATTATCTCTTCCAGAAGAGACTTGCATCAATTCATACTATACTGTATCACTCTATTGGGAATGGACAAGCAGAAAGATTCAAAAGTACTATATGGAGGTACCTTTAGAGAAGTATTGGGAATTAGTGCTTTTTCAGGTACTACTCTTCTAAAGATCACTATTGTCTACAACAACAAGTGCTACACTCCATGAATTTTTCTTTGCATTTCAATGCCATTCTTCCTCTGGAAATTCAATGCTATCTTGGTTAATGACTAGTACTCCTCTGAAAGTTCATGTGGACCAATAAAAATGAACCATTAGTAAATCAAGTTAAACTGCTTGACAGTAATCCAACTTACGCAAGAATCGGGTGTCTAGATGGGCAGGCATCTACTATTTCTGTTCATGATTTGTTACCTTGTCATGAACACCCTACAATCTCCACCTCTCTTTTGTGGAACAAAATATAAACCTGATGGTATAAGACCCAAGTGATAAAGAAGGTATAACATGCAATCATGTGGAAGGGGATGAAACAGCAACTCCACAGGAACTATAGATATCCGGTTTTGTATCCAAATCTCCTAATCATGGGTGGGAGTATCCCATAAAATTGTTTCTAAGAGGAAAGAGTGTAATATTACTATTATTTAATGTATGTATGTGTAAGTCTCTGTATTTAACAAGCGGAAGTAGTCTAGGTAACCATATAGATAACACAATCACCTGTAACTAAACAATTGAGTTGAATAAACCTTGGAAAACAGCCATTAAGTTTTTCGTTATTACACAGAGCTTGAATATTTAAGAGAAATAAGCAGGTAGATGGTAGGCAGGATGCTAGCTGAAGATGTGGTGTGTGTTTCCATACTTGATATATATATATACTGTTAAAGAGAAAAAGAGAAAGATGCTATTGTGCTTTAGAGCATGCAATTTGAAGGTGGTAATAAGAATACTGATAATAAAAATAGTTATTTGTGGGGTTAAGTTATCAATATTCAGAATGGCCATGGAACTTGGACTCACCGTAGCCTATTGTTGAAAGCAATCTACATTTCCTGTAAATCTGAAAGCTCAAGAACATTTTTGAAAGCATCAGGCCTGGCTGACTACCTAGTGTTGAACAATCTCTTCATTTCTGTTAGATGAGAGCTCCCATTGGATAATGCAGTTGAAAGGAAACCCTACTGATATGTAGAAACAGACAGATTGTGCAGACTTCGAATAAAACCAAAGGAAAATGCTACTTCTTTAAAAATTCTACAGCACATTGTCTGCCTAAAGTCAGTGAAAGGGCAACATGTGATGCATTCTAAAAGCTGATTCAGTTATTTAAGCCTTTCTTGCAGATCTTTGTACCTGTTGTTCCTGTTGTTAGAATTGCCTTTACTTTGTATAGTAAAAATTAGAAGCAATATCTTGGTGCATAATATGATTTACATACCTTAATATTTTTTTAATACAGATAATAGAATACATACTTGAATAATATATTATTTTCCAAAAAGTCTTTGCACATAAAGTGGGAGCAAGTCTTAGAAATGCTGGGTTCGTAGCATATACTACATTTTACTACTACTATACTAAACTTTCATTGGAGATGCTGTATGCCTGATTTTTTTTTTTCACTCTCTGCAGTACATATATTTACATTACTATTTTCAATTTTATTTAATTTTAATAATAAAATATTCTGGATGATTTTTACATTATTATGCTCAATGAAACTAATTGTACACTGGGAAAAAAATTTCTCTTGATTATTCTTTTACTTGTTTCAGTCATTTGACTGTGGCCATGCTGGAGCACTGCCTTTAGTCAAAGAAATCAACCCCAGGTCTTATTCTTTGTAAACCTTGTACTTATTCCATCAGTCTCTTTTGCCAAACTGCTAAGTTACAGGGTTGTAAACACACCAACATCAGTTGTCAAGCGATGGTAGGGGGACAAACACAGACATACGAGTATACATGCACATGCACACACATACAACAGTCTTCTTTCAGTTCCTTATTTCTTTATTGCCCACAAGGGGCTAAATGTAGAGGGGACAAACAAGGACAGACAAAGGGATTAATTTGATCACATTGACCCCAGTGTGTAAGGCAAAGTCGACCCTGGTGGAATTTGAACTCAGAACTTAACAGTAGATGAAATGCTGCTAAGCATTTCGTCTGACGTGCTAATGTTTCTTCCAGCTCACCACTTCTTTCAGTTTCTGTCTACCAAATTCACTCACAAGTCTGCCCAAGGCTATAGTAGAAGACACTCGCCCAAGGTGCCACGTAGTGTGACTGAACCCAGAACCATGTGGTTGGGAAGCAAACTTCTTACCACACAGCCACAACTTTTCAAAGAATATAAATGCAGTTATATTTTACATCATTGTATTCTATCAGCACTGGTTTATAAAAAGGAAATTTAATATCTTAGAACACAAGTCAGGCTCAAAGTACCAGCAGATTGAGCATTATTCTCAGCTACAAATTGTGAAGTGCATATAAAGATAAAAGTTGGAAATTTTGTATATTTGTGTGTGTACATCATCATCATCATCGTTTAACGTCCATTCTCCATGCTAGCATGGGTTGGACGGTTCGACCGGGGATCTGGGAAGCCAGAAGGCTGCACCAGGCTCCAGTCTTATCTGGCAATGTTTCTACAGCTGGATGCCCTTCCTAACGCCAGCTGTAGAAACATTGCCAGATAAGACTGGAGCCTGGTGAGAGAAAGATAAATGATAGAAAATGGAATCATCTATATTCTTTATTTAAAATCACTATTGTTTCTGCACTTTTTACACTTGTATATTGGTGTGATGTTGTGTAATCATTACCATCCATCTACCCAAGGTGTAAAATGTGCTCCATGAGATGATGATTCAAATAAGTCCTTTGTAAAATCCTTTCACTCAGTGTAAGACTGCCATTCTCACTTTGAGTGAAATGACTGTAGGATTTACAAAGGACTTATTTAAACAATTATGTGAGGAAGTGCATTTTACGTCTTGGTTGGATGATAATGATTACATGACATCTCACCAATGTACATGTGCAAAAATGTGCCATAACAAATGTTGTGATTTTAAACCAAGTATATCATCTGTCATTTATCATTTATCTATTTATGGATACTGTGGAATTTCTGATGTATATCAAGTAGCAAGAGCATTTTCATTTTATGATGACATCAGGTAGCCAATAACTGCGATTTAGCTTTGCATAGCATACTACAAGGTTTTTACTCGAAACTTATTTAACTATATATATGTATGTGTGTGTATATATATATATATATATATATATCCTTTTACTATTTTAAACCCCAGGACTTAATTTTTGTAAGACTAGTGTTTATTCTATCAGTCTCTGTTGCCAAACCACTAAGTTATGGGTACATAAACCCACCAACATTGGTTGTCAAGTGATGGTGATGACACACACACACACACACACACACAAACATAAATACATAAATATCGTCGTCGTTTAACATCCGTTTTCCATGCTGGTATGGGTTGGCTGGTTTGACTGAGGGCTGGGAAGCCAGAAGGCTGCACCAGGTTCCAATCTGATCTGGCAAAGTTTCTACAGCTGGATGCCCTTCATAATGACAACCACTCTGAGAGTGTAGTCGGTGCTTTTTACGTACCGACAACACATATGTGATGGGCTTCTTTCAGTTTCTGTCTACCAGATCCACTCACAAGGCTTTGGTTGGCTTGAGTCTACACTAGAAGACTTTTGCCGAAGGTACCACACAGTTGGACTGAACCTAGAACCATGTGCTTGGGAAGCAAGCTTCTTACCACACAGTCATGCCTGCACCTATATAACAATTGTTTTCTCATCATAAATTTTTGACTGAGCCAGTGTTAGAAGTCATTGTTATTATTCTGAATTAAAATCCTATCCAAGTCAACTTCACCTTTCATTCCTCCAGTGATTGATAATATAAAATACCAATCAAATGTTAAGATTTATTTAATCAAGAATCATTGGCCTTGTGTCCAAATTAGAAACATTATTATATTTTTATCCATATTTGCTACAAGTGGTGAATCTTAATACACATATCTTTTATTCTTTTTTTATCGCTTTCTATTATTCATTATAATTGTAAAAGTCCTAAATGACTCTATATACTTTCATTCCATATCACTATTTTGCCAATTGTTAGTTGTTTTATACTTTGACTTTTTATATGTTTACTTCTTAATCATTAGATTAAGCATAGTTCAGAAGACCAGATACCTTATTTATAACTTTGGTTTTGTTTTTCATCAAGGCCTTATTATTGTCTGTCAGTAATAGTTAAATGAACACAGGGCTAAGTTTATAATCAGTTCCAGCTTATAGATAATTGATAACAGAATTAAGACAATAATATAAAAAGTGAAGAAAATGAGTCTGCCTGAAATATTCATTTGTTAAATACTACAGATCTGAGACTTGACATTTGCATACAAACTGCTTCTCCATCTCAACATACTTGATAATGTCAGTTGAGCAAAATCACTGCCATAACCAATCATCTTAAATGTTTTGATATTTCAAGTATGAAGCTGTGAAATCATATGTGAAATCAACCTGTCATGCAAATATTTTTAGTTATGTATACAATTTCTTATGTCATAATTGTTAATTAGTTGATAGTATTAAGTACTTAGTTCTTTTCTTTTCTCCTTTATATTCAATTGGCTAAAGCATATTTCTTTTTAAAGATAGCCATGATATAATCGTGAAGATATCAGTTAGGAATTTCTACTGGCACTGGCATGGCTATGTGGTAAGAAGTTAGCTTTCTAGCCATGTGGGTCCAGTCTCATGGCATTGTAGCTTGGACAAGTGTCTTGCACTATAATCCTGGGCCACTCAAAGCTTTGTGAGTGAATTTGGTGGACGGAAATTGAAAGATGCCTGACATATGCATAAACACTGGCAACGCAACATTTTGTTTTATCACCATTATACCTTGATAAGTATATTATAGGTTTATTAAGTCAACTCTGTGTCCTATTGTGTGTTAACAGTGATTTAATTTCATTTTTCAGGTGATGTTTCTAAATTTCCTATAGAATTCAGAGCCAGTATGTAAATTAAGATGTTTCATAAACAAATATACCCAAGTAAACAATGCAATCAAAGACAGAAAAATAGATAATGGGTGTATATTCTTATTTCAAGGATTATTGTGCTCTTATCAGTACCTCATTCATCTTAATAGTGTTTTAGGGGTAATCAAAGAAATACTGTTTGCCTTGTTACCAGAAATATGTTTAATATGCAAATTGGCCTATCCAATTATGTTACACCATTAAGCTTAATGGATATTTAAAGAATGTGTTCATGGATAGTTGGTAGGTTCAATGAGGTGCTAATGAGAGGACAGTAGTCATTGAGATGTGCATATACATCCATTACCTATTTTTCTATCTTTGATTACATTTTTTACATAAATGTATTTGATAATGAAGCATTGCAACTTACAGTAATGACTCTGAATTCTATAGAAAATCTATACAGATTCCCTTAAAAATGAAATTAAAGCACCATTAAAACATAGTAGGACACAGTATTGACTTAATAAACCTATAGTATACTTACTAGTGTATTATGGCAACAAAATGATTTACTGTTGCCTTGCAAACCATTAAATATATATACCAGTTGTCAGGAATGTGTTTAATATGCAAAATGGTCTATCTGGTTATGTTACACCATTAAACCTAATGAGTATTTAAACTGTGTTCATGGATAATTGGTAGGTTGGATAAAGTGCTGATGTGAGGATAATTATCCTCAAAATATGCATATATACCCATTACCTATTTTCCTACTTTTTAATCTTCGATTGCATTGTTAACTTAAAAAATGTTGTGTGTGTGAGTGTGTCTTTGTGATTGTGTTTGTTCCTCACCACTTCTTGATAACCAGTGTTAGTTTATGTTTCCATAATATAGCAGTTCAGCAAAAGCAACTGTTAGAATAAGTACCAAATTTTAAAATAATAAAACTGAGGTTGGGTCATTCAGCTAAAGCCTTTCAAGGTGGTGCCCCATTATGACAGAAACAAGTGAAAGATAAAAGGTTATTATGGGCATGTAATTCTAAAAAGACTGATGCTTTTTGTCTTGGTTATTTATCTGGGTAATTGTTTCTCTTAACATTCTGTTACATAATTGATTTGAAGTGATGCAATGTCAAATGCTTTAACCAGAGTCCATGTATATAGGTGCAAGAGCTTTCTCTTTAGGAAAAATTTTCACTTGGAATTTCATATCTGAGACGTAAAAGCACACATTACTCTCTTGGAGTGGTTGGTGTTAGGAAGGCCATCCAGCTGTAGAAACCATGTCAAAATAGACTGGAGTCTGGTGCAGCTTTCCAGCCCTAATCAAACCATCCAACCCATGCCAGCATGGATAATGGACGTTAACTGATGATTACATTATCTAATATGTTTTTTACCTGTTTTTGAGACTGTAGGATTTGAGGGAGATTATAGCAGGTTACATAGAAACTCCCATGTTATTGTTTATGCTCTAAGCTTTGAAGTGACAAACTTTTAAATGTGTAAAATATACTTAGTTAAACTGTTGGCAAAGCTAAAAGGTTTCTCAATACCAATCAATCATGGTAAAATACTTGTACCCTCAGTGGTTTTCCAAATTCGGTGAAGAACCTGAATGAAACAATATTAGAAGAGATTTTTTCCTCTATAATGCATTTAGAAGAATTGCAACAACCTTTTCAGAAATAAAGTGGTTGGCATTAGGAAGAGCATCCAGCTTTATAAACCTTGCCAAAACAAACACTGAAGACTAACACAGTTCTCAGGTTAGACAGATCCTATTGAACTACCCAATCCATGCCAGTATAGAACGCAAATGTTAAATGGTGATGATGATGACAATAACAAAGAATTGTGGGAACAAATACTGCACAGGATATTTTATTGGATAGCACTGGTTTAGGAGTTTTTTTGCTTATTGTTGCATCTTCCTCCAGTATATAGTGACAAAAGATGTGTGCATGTGCACACTCCCGTGTAGTTTCCATTTGCTAAATTTTATTCTGAAAGCATTAGTTGATCTCAGGATACAGCAGAGACACTGGATCAAACTCAGAAACACTTGGTTGTAAAGCAAACTTCTTAACTATGCAGCCATGCCTCCGTGCATAAAGATAATCAACATTTATTTTCTTTTTCAAACCAAACAAGACTGAGATTTATCCACATTGTTGTAGGATCTTTTCATTATAACATTCTTAAGAATGTTTTGCATTAACTCAATATAATAACTATGGAATATTTCTCTATTTAGTTAATCTCTGTTGCATTTTTCTATGAACTCAAGAAAATGGGACAGAATTATCCATTTTTAGAATTTCTTCCTATTTAAACATCAGTAGCCAAGTAGTATCTCTGTATGATTCACACATAATTATCCAGCAGTTTGGTTATTATTCTATAATTAGGTTGTATAAAATTTGTCAGCTGTAGTTTTGGACTGAGGCATTATACATCCATCCTGTCAATGAAACAGTAATTTCATTTCATGTATGATCTAAAGATTCTAAAACTTTTATTCTTTCCAAAATTTATTTCTAGAATTCATTCATATTATACATTATATTACTGGCTTCTTGGGTTCCTAACATCTTTATATTAGATAATGCATAGATTTCATTCTCAAGTTTTTATTTTTAAAACTTGAAAGTAATCCTGTTCAAAGTATTAAGAGATAAAATTAAAATAGTTACTATTTTACATTGGTGTAAATGATCTGCCTAATATTTTTATTTTGTTTTTATTATTATTGAAACCCCTCTATACAATACACACTTTTGCTTTTTTATGCATGAAGTGTTCACTCTGCTCATATTCATTATCATTTCTATAATTATACATTTTGAAGACAAATTTGAGCAGTTAGCCCTTTCATTACTGTATTCATTTTGAGATGCTTTCTGTTTCTTTCAATTACTTCAAATATAACAAAGAATTTAGTAAAATAACTTAGTAATTATTCAGCTAGTGTTAGGAACATAAATTGTAACTAAGGTTTGGTGGAAGATTTTAATTCAGAACTTATGAAAACAAGACATTTATACTCAGAGCCAGAGCCAGTTTCAGACAGGTTGGTAATGAAAGGATTAAGGAACTGTCATCTCTTCTACTGAGCGTAATTTCATACAAGTTAGCCAAAACTAACCTATAGATATTATCTCAGTTACAATATAGATTTTGTTTTGCGATTTAATGTAAGAAACTGAGTCTATAGCTCTAATTTTAGAGATTTTTTTCTTCCAGCTTCTTACAAATTATAAAGCGTACCTTATTAATAGCTTTTATTATTATCATTGTCATCTTTGCCACTATCAGTACTCATTTCATCATCATCAGTAACTTAACTTAATTATAGACTAAGTTAGTCTATAATACAATTTTGTTTTACAACTATGTGAAATAAAATTTCGTAGTATGTGAAACTATATAATAAGGTATGCAAATTGATATTTACTCATACCAGTCTTTCCAACTAAATAATTCATTTTTTAGATTCTTAGCTGTTTCAAATGGTTTTCCTTTATAAGCAGTCTACAGTATAAAATAAGATTTAGATATGAACATAAGGTTTTTATTTCTGATCAAATATTAAATATCATAAAAGTGTATTCTATTCCCTTCTTCCAGTGTATCAGTGTTTTGATTCTGTTAAAAGATTTTATTAGAAACTGAGTAACCTATTGTTACCAGGTAATTTTTACAATAGAATGCCTTCATATAAATTTTTTTATTCCATGTCAGACCATGCCTTTCCCAATGGATGTACCTCTTGATCAGGATGGATTTGTGTAATTTATCGCAAAATATTTCATTGAGGATTTTTTTCTTTTTTAAATTATTTACATGCCTATTCAACCATTTCACATGACTTTATTCATTAAAACTTATCAAAATTTCAGAACTTCCTATAACTTTCAGCATTATATTGTTTTGTTTTCAGTTTGTTTAATAAAAATTCATCATAATGCTTTTGCTTTCATTTTGTGATAAACAGCTATCATGCAGATAATGCCAGCTTCCAAATCCTGTTTTCTAATTAGATAAAAATGATCCAAATTTAAACCTCTGTAGCATTTTTCTTCTGAAACAAATAATAAAATCAGATTCAGCGTGAAAAATTATATTAATATACCAAATTTGAAAATTTTCACTTGATTTTTAAAATTTCAAAATCTGTGACGGCAACAGAATACCTAAGAGAAGTAGATAGACAATTATAAGATGTGACACACGCATATACAAACACACACACACACACTCAGGTAATCATGAGTTGAAGATAGTGTCTTCTAAAGACATTCTGGAAGTTGAGTTATTTCTCATAGCAAATTATATTTTTTGATTACTAATAATCTTGGGACTCAGATTTCGAAAATCAAATCCCTTTTTCTCTTGGGTGTACTGTTTCAGAACCTTTCCGTAATACACACACACACACTCATTTATATAGTAGACATGAGTTTGTGTGTGTTTCTTTGTGATGGACAGAAGAAATGCTGCATGTGAACAGCTGTTGTCAACTTAGCAAACCCCTCTCTCCTTAAAGCTACTTATTCCTTACACCCACCTTCCTTTCCCTTCCTCAGCATTTAAAAAGTTACCTATGTGTATTGGTGCACACATGTATGCATGTATACATGTATCTGTCTTTATTTATGTATGTATGTACACAGCATCTATCATAATAAATTATGAAATATTTAGATTCTTTCACTTAACTTCTACCTTACCTCTCTCATTCAAGATCAATGCAACTCAGCCTGCACCTCACACCTTCCTTATACAACAGAAAAAATAGCCAAACTATTGTCAAGAGTTTTACAAGTTGTAGGATTTAGTCAGCATATTGTTTTCTAATTCCTAATATGCATGTTATACAGTCAAAATTTTATGACTTGGAGTAAACTACTTTAACAGTCATTGTTATTAGTGTTTGCCTATCAAAATTATCCCCTTTCTTTACTAAATATTTGGTCATTTAGAAATTCAATTTGAAGTAGTCCAAAAGTATTGTGCCCATAAAACATTTTAGTTCATAAGTGCAAAAGCCAGTGAAAAATTAGTCAGATTAAATATTAGTATTTTTAAATATATGCTCTATTGTTCTTTAAAATACTTTTGATGTTATAGCCAATAAACTTTTAGGCTTTGGAACATCCACTGGTTAACTCACATTAAAATAGTTGATTTTCTTAACAATATGAAATTTTCTAAGTATTTGATTTAACTGTCTCAAGACTATATTAAAACCTGTTTATGTAGAAGTGGTGCATTTATTTTTTTTATTTGTGTTTCTGTTTCATTAAAAATTGATTTCATCTTCTTTTCAGCTGCACTGAAGTAAAAACAAAATTAGTGTTATTTAGAATTTCATTAGTTGCACATTCCCCCCACTCTCTGTAGGTCTATGAAAAAAAACTGTGCTTCAATTCATCAAAAATTAATTCCTTCTTTTTATTGATAATTTACTAATAAAATCATGGAACTATTTTTTTCACCTTACTTTTTATACAACTTATTCTCACACTACTTCCCTAGATATTTATTGAGTTGTATTTTCTTTTATAGATGAAAGAGAGGATATTCAAAAGAAAACTTTTACTAAATGGATTAATTCACAGCTTTCAAAGGTATGTATTAATCTTTGGTTTATTATTGCTATATAAGTTTTGGTCAAAAAGCAGAGATTTTGTTAAGATGTGTTTGCAGGATTATTTACAAGAAGTATGCATGGTTTCTGCAATGTTTTTATCTGACTCTTTATAGTTGAAATAATAATCACATTAATGTATCGCTGAATAATCAACTAAAATTTAATAATTTTCTAGATCTTTTCCAATAAAACGAAGCCTGTAAAGTTTCTTGCATGTTTTTGAAGTGACCCTAAAATAGAGAAACTAGGGCTAATGAAAGCAAAGCATTAACTTTGTGTGTGTGTGTGTTTACACAAATATTTTCAGATTGTGTATAGTATTGAAACATAATTTATGCAGCTGGTGACACTTCTTCATGCCTGCCTATTAGCTTAGCTACTCAACCTTTAAGTGATAGTCAATGATATGCTACATAATTATTTGAGTAAGACTTATTAACTTATGTGAATGCAAAAGGAAAGGTTTAAATAAATGAATTGTTTCAACTATTCAAAACTTTTACCATAGCAGCTATATATATATATATATATATATATATATATATATATATATATATATAGCCCCTGGCTTCCCAGACCCCGGTCGACCGTCCAACCCGTGCTAGCGCGGAAACCGGACGTTAAACGATGATGATGATGATATATATATATATATATAGAGAGAGAGAGAGAAACAGACAGACATGTTCTTCATAATATAAGGCATCTAAATATGGAGTATTTCTCACTGAAATTGTTCAGAAAATGCTCAGTAAGATATTCAAAATGAATTAATTTGAGTTATGAATAAAGTGTATATCATACAAAACAGATATATATGTTATATTACCTTAAATCTAGGTCATGATAATATTTTAAAATACGTAGACACAGATCTCATCAGCTGAGATATGAAAGACTGAGTGTATATGTAGTGTAGTTCTACATATACACAGAGTTGACTTAGTATCATTTACAGTATTATTAATTAGGAATTATTTGATGCAAACTTAACATTCTTTCGGGGTTTTCTTTATAATTATCTTTCAGTTGTATAATTACTTGGCTCTGGAAGGTAGGGAATAACAAACCCAGCAGAGGATAGAGACAACCACTCCCATTTATTAATACAAAAGGATTTTAACTTAACTCATATAATTAATTTGAAGTCTCATTACATTTTTTTCTGACTGGATCAGGAGACAAGTGATATTTTGTAGATATACTGACACCCTAATCGCTTAACTATTGTGGATTCTTTCAAAGCTGTGCATTAAATAACAGAACCAGACATTTTCTCTTGGACTATGTTGGACATGCTTTCCATGTCTGTTTTATAAACATTCAGTACTTCTAAATCAAAGTTTTAACCTCTAGAGAAAACATAGATATTACAACATTTCTAAAAGGAAAGTTAGATATATATTCTAAAAAAATTAATTATTATGAAGTTTTATTGAAATATATAAACAGTTTAGCTATGGTTTTGTAGTTAGAATCACCTGGTTTGAAATTGTGATCCTTTGGTTTTAAGACCTAATTGTTTTCTCTAAGGCTTATAATTCCCCAAATGCAGTGAAATTTGAAGTCTTCCTTAAATGTATCATCTCCCTTTTTCAGTTAGCATCATTTTTTTGTGTCCATCTTTTGAACTAGCATAATTTCATCATCATTACATTTGCATTTTAATTTTTGATGGGACTTTTGAGACAGTGCTTTATGAGATTGTGCCCATCTTGATGTCATCATTTTTAATTGCTTCTTACAGTGTATCTATTGTTAAAAACCAAGATATTCTCAATGATGACATTGTTTTTGAGAATTAAAAACATTCTTACTTTTTTCTTAAAAATTGACAAGTAGTGTTATTTCTGAGTTTATGTTAAAATGCCTTCATAATGCTTTTCTTTTCACAAAAAAAAAGTGATTTGGAGACTATGTGGTTTAGACTACTGAAAGCTTCTTGTTCTGGAATCCAGTAGACATAAGCTCTTATAAGTAAGACACAAAGGATAATACAGAGAAATGATTTCAGATTGGTTTTATTTATCTTTATCATAATAGGAGGAGGAATTACCACTGATTATTAAAATTGTTTTTCAGACAAATTATGTGAAAGTAATAAAAAGCATGTTCATTTACAAAGTCATCAGTTATGTTTTATTGATTATTTTAACATCAGTAATAAATCTGAAGTGAAGTAGATTTTTGTGTTAACTTGAAATAGTTTTTTCATTTTTCTGTTAAACCCATTTGCTTAGTAATCTTAGAAATGATAAAAAGTCTTTTGTTACATTGATAGACTTTTAGAAGAATATTACTGCTGAGCACATTTTTTTTTATTTTGTCTATTAGGATAAACTTGTTTATCCTTTAACTGATCCTTCTTAATACAATAAATATTTGATAGGTTGTCTTACAAATGCAACTGAATGTAGCTGCTAGCTTTCATATAATCAGGAAAGTCTACAATGAAATTTTTGATATAAATGACAGTTTTGATCTGACAAGGAATGTGAGATTGTGCATGTTTAACATTTAGATTCTTTTATTTCTGTAATTCAACACAAATTTGTAGATGTATACAGCAAAAGCATCTTTAAATTGTTTTGTTTAAATCTCAAGTGTTACTTTCTCCATTTTCAATGATTTTCTCTTTCATGGAATTTGCTCTTACAAGTCATTAATTTGTTATTCAGTGTCCTTTCACACATTGTCTATTTTCCTACACTGTTTGGGATTAGACTGTTTTGCAACACAACAATTTTTCAGATTTCTTAAGTCTTATGTAATTTGGTATTTCTCAGTTTTAATCTGATTGTATCTTCAGTTTTACCTCTGTTATGCCTTTTGTACTGTCTTCGTTGAGGTATTTGGAAGTGTTTCTAGCTACACTCTGTTGCAAGAATATTTGTCATCAAACATTGTAATTATTTGTACACAAAACAAGATTTCATCACTACTGTTGTTACCTTATTGATGTTGGAACCTTCTCTTCTTAAGATCATATAGGTTTCAACAACTGTATGCAAATAAATAAATAAATAAATAAAGAAGAGTCAACATAAGACACCTGGTGTAATTAATATAAGCTATGACGTAGGCTTAAGCTTAAGGCCATTTCTATTTCAAATTCTTTTATGTTTAGCATTTTAGTAGGTGAGGTCTGTCTTAGATGAACAATTAAAAGGGAAAATAAGCTTAGATGGCATGCAAATTAAAATTTTGTTGTAAATAGTTTGCATGTGATAATAAAGCTTTGTAATGAATTAATAATTTGAGTTCAGGTCTTAAAATGAGCAAGCAGTGTGTGGTGCATAGCTGAAAAACTGTCTGTATTGTCTTTTGGATATTACCATTGCCTAAATGGATATGAGGCTTGTGCTACTGTTCCAGAGATCAATATGTTTTGAGTGTTAAGTACCACCTAGAAAGTCACCTTGCTCAGTATGTAGGTAAAGTTAAGGTTAAAGCAATATAAAAGGGAAAAACTGAATACTAAATACTGAATGCAAACTGTGGAATGTAAATGATACAATTGATGGGGATGTATTTAATTGCTCCACATTACCTTTCTTCAGAGTTAAATAAAATGGGTGCTTGGTTCCATGTATTCGGCTAGCATGTGTATAGTCCAAAGGAGGAAATCTGTAAATTAATGGTATATATGTATATGTGCATGTACTCATTTGTCTGCTGTAAGTTGAAGTCTACTGTGTTGCTACTATTCCAACTCTTATTGTTGGCAATCCATCAGATTGAGATTGACAAGCATGAAACTGAAGGTAGTGGCAAAGAAACTTTGGTTTTGGTAAATAAGTTAACTAGTAACTTATATTGAGTACTATTTTGTTTATACACTGTGATACATATATATATATATATATAAACACTGACACACATATATAAACATTTTTGGTTTTTGGAAATATTTGATACAGCAGAGCAATTAATTTGTAATGCACAATTCTCGTTACAATTCTTGGACTTCAAAAGAAGTACACATATACAATGAATACTTCTTTTGAAGCACACATTTTATGTATTTAATTATCTCTGAATGTATAATGTCTTTCAGCCAGCATGCATAATGATAATACTGTGGGATATTTCCAAGTATCCTGAATTGTAACAAATAGTTTTTAAAATAACAATTTTCACCTATGTTTCTTTTTTTCTGTTTACTTTGTTCCCCCCACCCCTTTTCTGCTAAATAAAAAGCATGGAATGTCTTCATTTCTACTTTGAAGTCATAAGATTAAAATCTCCTTTATCATATTTAAATTTCTTTCTCAATTATGTATTTCTAACAGAAATAAATTGTTTCAACATGAAAAGTTTCTTTGAATAACTACCTTGAATTCCTCTGTTAACAATTTTGCATCTTTGAGATAAATGTGCAAACACTTAGCTGAATGATTGTGTAGCTAATAAAAACTTAATTTCTTTATTTGGAAATATATGCATGTATCAGTCTGCCAGAAGGGAAGCCAGGAGACAGGTCTATCTAGCCAGAGGGGAAGCAGAGAAGGAAAAATTTGCCAATGTCCTGCGTCGTGAGGATGAAAGACTTGAGGTGTTTCGTGTTGCAAGACAGTGTGTGAGAGAGAATCGTGACGTGGTAGGAGAGAAATGTGTTCGCAAGGAGGACGGTTCACTTGCACTTAATGAGGGTGCAAAGAGAGAGACTTGGAGACGCCACTATGATAGGTTGCTGAATGAAGAAAATGAATGGGATAAAGAGAGTCTGCCGAATGTCGACCCAACAGAGGGACCAGCAATCCGAGTTAACAGTTCCTTAGTAGATAAGGCAATTAGAAGCATGAAAACAGGGAAAGCCCCAGGCCCATCAGGAATTACTGCAGAGATGCTCAAAATATCTGGTGGTGTCGGCTATAGCTTAGTCACCCGTATAGTTAACCAGGTGATACACGAGGGGGTCATACCCAATGACTGGTGTAGCAGCATAATAGTCAACTGCTACAAAGGTAAAGGCGACGCCCTAGAGACAAATAACTACAGGGGCATCAAGCTGCTGGATCAGGTAATGAAGGTTACGGAGAGGGTTGTAGCCGAACTAATTAGAGAGAGAGTTACCTTAGATGATATGCAGTTTGGGTTCGTGCCAGGGAAAAGTACTACTGATGCTATATTCCTGGTAAGACAGCTGCAGGAGAAATACCTAGCCAAAGATAAGCCCTTGTACCTGGCTTTTGTTGACTTGGAGAAAGCCTTTGACAGGGTCCCCTGGTCCCTTATCTGGTGGTCAATGAGGAAACTAGGGATAGAAGAATGGTTGGTGAGAGCTGTGCAAGCCATGTACAGAGACGCTGCTAGTAAGGTGAGGGTGGGCAACGAGTACAGTGAAGAATTCCGGGTAGAGGTTGGGGTCCACCAAGGTTCAGTCCTCAGTCCCCTCCTATTTATCATAGTCCTCCAGGCAATAACGGAGGAATTCAAGACAGGTTGCCCCTGGGAGCTCCTCTATGCTGATGACCTTGCTCTAATTGCTGAGTCACTATCAGAACTGGAGGAGAAGTTCCAGGTGTGGAAACAAGGATTAGAATCGAAGGGCCTTAGAATCAACCTAGCCAAAACCAAAGTTCTAATAAGTAGGAAGGTAGATCAATCACAAACGCCTTCAGGTAGATGGCCCTGCTCGATCTGTAAAAAAGGTGTAGGTAGAAACTCTATAAGATGCACCAAGTGTAAGCTATGGACACATAAGAGGTGCAGCAATGTCAAAGGAAGGCTAACTAGGAAAATAGTTTTTGTCTGTGGCAAATGCTCAGGAGCAATAAACACTGGAAATATGCAGAGACCAACTTCTGCCACGTTCCAGGGAGACAAACTAGAAGTAGTTGATAGCTTCCGCTACCTAGGAGACCAAGTCAGTAGCGGGGGTGGGTGTGCTGAAAGTGTAACTGCTAGAGTAAGAATAGCCTGGGCAAAGTTTAGAGAGCTCTTACCCCTGCTGGTGACAAAAGGCCTCTCGCTCAGAGTAAAAGGCAGACTGTATGATGCATGTGTACGTACAGCCATGCTACATGGTAGTGAAACATGGGCCGTGACTGCTGAGGATATGCGTAAGCTCGCAAGAAATGAAGCCAGTATGCTCCGATGGATGTGTAATGTCAGTGTTCATAATCGTCAGAGTGTAAGTTCCTTGAGAGAAAAGCTGAACCTAAGAAGCGTCAGTTGTGGCGTGCAAGAGAGACGGCTGCGCTGGTATGGTCATGTGACAAGAAAGGCTGAAGATAGTTGTGTGCAAAAGTGCTACACCCTAGCAGTGGAGGGAACCTGTGGAAGAGGTAGACCCAGGAAAACCTGGGACGAGGTGGTGAAGCACGACCTTCGAACTTTAGGTCTCACTAAGGAAATGTCTAGAGACCGAGACCTATGGAAGTATGCTGTGCATGAGAAGACCCGGCCATAACCCGTGGCCCCGACCTGGGACGTAGTCAGTCCTGTGCATACCTTCCTTCTTGTGACGCTTATGAAGACCTGTTGAGGCAAGTGAAAATCAAATCAAATCAAAACAAATCAAAATAGATGAACATCAGTGGAATTGTATTCTTTGTGGTACCAGTGCCGGTGGCACACAAGAAAACCACCCAAACGTGGCCGTAACCAGTACCGCATCGACTGGCCTCCGTGCTGTGGGCACAACAAACACCATCCGATCGTGGCCGTTCGCCAGCCTCATCTGGCACCTGTGCCGGTGGCACATAAAGACACCATCCGAAGACCCGGCGACGTAGTCAGTCCACCTGTGCATACCTTCCCTCTTATGACACTTGTGAAGACCTGTTGAGGCAAGTGTGTGACACTTGTGAAGACCTGTTGAGGCAAGTGAAAATCAATAATCAAACCAAATCAAAATAGATGAATATCAATGGAATTTGTATCTTTGTGGTTCCAGTACCGGTGGCACACAAGAAAACCATCCGAAGTGGCCGTAGCTGGTACCGCATCGACTGGCCTCCGTGCTGTGGGCACAACAAACACCATCTGATCGTGGCCGTTCGCCAGCCTCACCTGGCACCTGTGTCGGTGGCACATAAAAGTGGCACATAAAAACACCATCCAAAGACCCGGCGACGTAGTCAGTCCACCTGTGCATACCTTCCCTCTTATGACACTTGTGAAGACCTGTTGAGGCAGAGGCAAGTGTGTGACACTTGTGGAGACCTGTTGAGGCAGAGGCAAGTGTGTGACACTTGTGGAGACCTGTTGAGGCAAGTGTGTGACACGCGTGACACTTGTGAAGACCTGTTGAGGCAAGTGAAAATCAAACCAAATCAAAATAGATGAACATCAATGGAATTTGTATCTTTGTGGTTCCAGTACCGGTGGCACACAAGAAAACCATCCGATCGTGGCCGTTCGCCAGCCACATCTGGCACCTGTGTCGGTGGCACATAAAGACACCATCCGAAGACCCGGCGACGTAGACAGTCCACCTGTGCATACCTTCCTTCTTGTGACACTTGTGAAGACCTGTTGAGGCAAGTGACACTTGTGAAGACCTGTTGAGGCAAGTGAAAATCAAATCAAATCAAAACAAATCAAAATAGATGAGCATAAATGGAATTTGTATCTTTGTGGTACCAGTGCCGGTGGCACACAAGAAAATCATCCGAACGTGGCCGTAGCCAGTACCGCATAGACTGGCCTCCGTGCTTTGGGGACGTAACAAACACCATCCGATCGTGGCCGTCCGCCAGCCTCATCTGGCACCTGTGTCGGTGGCACATAAAAACACCATCCGAGCGTGGCCGTCTGCCAGCCTCGTCTGGCACCTGCCAGCCTCATCTGGCACCTGTGTCGGTGGCACATAAATACACCATCCGAGCGTGGCCGTCTGCCAGCCTCGTCTGGCACCTGTGTCGGTGGCACATAAAAACACCATCCGAGCGTGGCCGTTCGCCAGCCTCGTCTGGCACCTGTGTCGGTGGCACATAAAATCACCCACTACACTCTCGGAGTGGTTGGCGTTAGGAAGGGCATCCAGCTGTAGAAACACTGCCAGATCTGACTGGCCTGGTGCAGCCTTCGGGCTCCCCAGACCCCAGTTGAACCGTCCAACCCATGCTAGCATGGAAAACGGACGCTAAATGATGATGATGATGATGATGATGATTGAAGGAATGGGATCAGGATTAGCAATATATCAAGAATGCAAGTGTGTGCATACATAGTCTAAATAACTCTCTCATGTAACATATTTATAGTTATCTTTCTTTTTATTTTATCATGACTTGTATACAAAGTCCCCAAACTTATCCAATGCTTATACTTTAATTTATATAATGTTTTGAACATTTTTATTATCTGAAATCTCTGTTTCAGAGATTTTTCTTTCTCATGTAACCACTACAAATTAATCATTTGGACATTTTAAAGCAAAACTAATGGAAAAGATAATAAAAAAAATATTTCAGCTTTGACTTCGTGTTATCTAGCATGCTTCTGATGAAATTGAGCTCATAAAAATAGATGAAGTTTAGGTTTATTTATGTGACAGCATTGCGATAAATTTCTTAATGTTAACAGTTTCTGTTAAGTGTTAATAGTTGACTTGAATTTCACCAGATGCATTTCCAGGAAGAAATATTTGCATACAAAACACATTGCAAACTGTGTATACTATACGTTCCTGTTAAGAAACTAAGCTTTTAACAACTTAGATGTCAGTAAGAACATTGTGTAATGGTACCATTTTAACTACATGTCAGAATGTAGTTAAAAAAAAAAAGAAAAGAAAAAAGATTCATGGATAGTAAACCCAATTATTGCCTGAACTCAGAGCTATTCAAACTGTAGAATCTGTTTTATAGGGAGCATACGCATAGTTTTCTAATTCTGTAAAACAGTTCTTTCCTTTAGAATTCACAACATAAATCAAGTTTCATGTTAAGACTTGTAAATAGTTTCAGTTATATATCTCTGTATAAAAAAATTGAAATATATATATCTGCATACATATGTAAGCATGCGTGCACATGCGCACCGAAGCTTATAGCAGAACATGTGTGTACAGGATGCATTAGTTGTTTAAGGTCATTTGTATGAATTTAGAAAATGACGCATAGCTCATCAAAGAGAAGTTGCATATGAAAACAAATTAGTACAAATAATCTTGAGAATAATTTCATCACACCTATTCAATGAATTCATCATTAGCATCAATGGCTGTTTCAGAATGGGGTTGGAAGCATTGACATGCTCAAATCAGATGATCTTCATTAATTTGGGACATAGTACTGATTATGGCAGATTTGAGAGATTGTATGATGTTATGGGGCTGTTGACTGATCTTTATCAATGACACCCCATACATAATAGTCCAGTGGATTGGGGTCTGGTGAGCTAGAACATGATCATGGAGATGAGTATGCACCCACTCTTGGGTTGTCCTAGCCTTATGAGATCGTGCAGAGTCTTGTTGGAAGTTGTATGATCTTCCGTTGCATATTCAGTCTATCCAGGGCCTCACAACTTTCCCAAACACCTGTGTAGTCAGTGGCATTGACTCTTAAGTCCTGTGAAAAATATAAGGAGGTACAACATCTCTCTCATTGCTGATTACTCCCTAAAGTCACAATTGTTGGGAACTTAGTATATGTGATTATTTAAACCTCATTCAGGTTTCTGCATATCCATCTGTCATTCCTTCAGTTTACCTTTTGGTCTTCATCAAAGTTTTGTCATCAATGTAAAATCAAAGCATTCCAGCCTCTTGGTATTTTAACTTGTTTAGCAAGCACTTTACATGAATTGAAACAGACACTGCTTGTGATATTCAGTTACATCTATTGTATAATGTTGAGACACCCACACACAAACTCTCTCTCTCTCTCTCTCTCTCTCTCTCCCCTCCCCCTCTCTCTCGTGTGTGTATGTGTGATAATCATTGTTATTTGATGTCCATTTTCCATGCTGATGTGGGTTGGACGGTTTGACAGGAGCTAGCAGGTCAAAAGACTGCACTAAACTCTACTGTTTTTGGTATGGTTTCTAAGGCTGGATGCTCAGTCAGACACTAACCACTTTACATAATGTGCTGGCTGCTTTTTACATGACACCAGCAGCAAATAGGTCATGAAGCAACTTAGAAGACAAGACCCCTCAACTGAGCTGGGAGCAGTATTGAGGGAGGTGGGTTTGTGCTAGATGATGAGAGGTTAGAGTATGAATAGAGAGACAGAAAAAGGTCTCTCAGTAAAGGAGATACGTAGCTATCTCAGTAGGAGAGAGAGAAGAGAGAGGGGAGAGATGATGATGGAGACATGACAGGTGGTGAAGGGGAAGGAATGTAGTGAATGAACACAATTAGAGGGAGAGAGTGTCAGGTAGATTTGTTGTGGGGAGGAGATTCAACAGGGATACAATGTTTTTAGGTTTGTATGTGAAGGGAGAGTGGGAAATAAACTGAGTGGTGAACTCAAGTGAGGGATGGGGGAGATGTAAAGTGGATGGTCTGGGATTGGGTACAGGCTTGTCAGGAACAAATTGTGTACATGGACATGAACTGCATATCTTTATGGCCTCAATTTTACTTAGCTGGATAGGTCTCCTTAAACACATACACATATATATATATAGTTTCAAATTTCTCAACCTAAGTGATTTTATAAAGTTGCTGAAATGCAAATATAGCATTAAATAATAGCTCATAAAATATCAAGTAGAAACTATTTAAAGTAAGTGGACCAAATTACTCTCAAGAATTGAAGAATGCATCTACCTTGACTAGTTTTTGTCCATGACATCACTACACTTGAGAGATATACTGATTTTCAACTGTCAAATTAGAAGTTTTAACCTTACCAGGTAAAATGGATTTTACAAGTTATTAGTTATAGCTTCATTCGAATTAAAACAAATATGTAAAATGATTTACATATATACATACAATACACACACCATCATCATTGTTGTATGTCCTCTGTCTATCATAGTTTGGGTTGGATCATTCACTATATGTTTTGGTGGGAACTACCCCCCTGGACAAGTCAGAGGACTACATTTCACCTGCATTTGCATTTAATTTTGGGTTTGGGTTCTGTGACTGGCTGCCCTTCCTAATGCTAACCATGTAGATTCTACTGAATTTCTTACTCATTTTTTTTTTGTAGCACCAACATATAAGAGATAGCCATATCCTTGATATGATTAAAAACACCTCTGAATTCCATGTCTCTACTCACTTGCAGTCTCTTTACGAAACAAAGTAAGAGGCTTGAAGGCTAGATGCATGAATGATGGTTTTAAGAGGGCTGTGTGAGGGAGGATGTGGGTATTCTGAGAAAATTACATACACTCAAAGCAATGTAATCAAGAGGGTGGGATGATGACATGGCAGAGTGACTCAGGAGACAGTGATGACCAAGGATGTGTGGGAGAAAAGGAGCAAGAGTATGTAGAGTGTTCTGGGCACAATCATTCCTATGTAGCTTCATATACATAGACTTTCTTACAAGCCAGAAAGGTCGAGTGATGAGGATAGTTGAAGGGGGAATGGAAAGCAGGTGGGTCTTGTACCAATGAATAGCATAAATGAAAATGTCAGACAGGTGGTAGTGTTAGTTACATTGGAAGCAGTGTATTATGGACAGAAGAGATCCAATGTTATCCTTAGTCACAGTGGCAGCATAGTACAGTGAGATTAGGAAAAGAAGAGAATGATTGGGAGATGAGCAATAGGGCACTGGGAGCATGAGAGATGAAGTCGAATGAAAAAGATATGAGTGGTAGTGGTGTGGTTGATAGACAGGTAAGAGATGTGAAAGGAAGTGATAAAGAGGAGTGACTGAGTGAGTTATATGTGATTGGGATGTTACAGTGGTAAGAGGCTATTAGTGTGGGCAATGCTGTAAATTTGACTGTGTTCAGATAAATATACATACACACGTGTACATACAGATGTGCATTACACAATTTTAATGTCTGTTTTGCAAATCTTGGGTTGGTGGGTGCCAATCAGTATCATTCTTTGTTATCTTCTCTGAGAGATCCAACAACTTTCAGTTTCTCTTCACCACTTCATCTCAAATTTTCATTGCTCTCTCTTTTCCATCACTCTGAGCATGTAACACTTCTTTATACAATGCAGTCTTCTCTGTTGCATACTACATCCGATTGCTCTTTTGTTCAGTTTTTCTCTCAACTCATTTGTGTTTTGTTGTTCATACACACTAGTATTACACATCTAATAGAGCATGCTTGTTTCATTCTTTCTAATTTTCACAAATTCTCTGCATTCAAAGCCCCATGTCTCACTACCATGCAACCTTTTGTTGTCAACTTAGATAATAGCTCTCTGAACATTTTCCAACCATTTCTTACTCTGGTTACGACACACTCAGAAAACCAACCCCCACTGTTAAGTAGGTTACCTAGGTAATAGAAACTGTCTATTATTTTTAGAGAACTATGTGGACTTTGGAGAGAGAGAGAGAGTGAATGTATATGTGTATCATCATCATTTAATATCTGCCTTCCATACTAGTTATGGATTGGATGGTTTGACAAAACTGCCAAGTCCAAAGACTGCACCAAGCTCTGTCTGACTTGACATGGTTTCTGTGCCTGGATGTCCTTCCTAATGTCAACCACTATATAGTGGGAATAACAAAACATTCGATAATGCAAACATACATTCATGTATGGATATTAGTATTCACAAGTGTATAAGATTTGATCATATTTTTATGATAGTATTTTTTTTATTTAAAGACTACTATGAAATTACTGTGTAATGTAGTATTGTTTTATAGGGTGTAGACACATATCCCTCGGAGGTGTGTTAATGATTTGCCTTGTATATAAGTTTGATGGAGTAATAAGATCACCATTGCAAACAATGCTGTTTTCCAGAACTAATCTACATTTATTATTGGAGCAGTCACTCCTGGAAATAATATTACCTTGTATCAGATGATACAGTTTTTCTGATGCTATATATTATCAAAATGAAATATATCAGTTCCTATCCAGTGCATGAAATTAACATCTTCTGTTGCAATGTAAATTCTTGCTGAAAGTGCATTAGTGTAAGGAAAGGAATTTCTTGGAATTTCTCTTGAGATACATGATATCAGAAATGCTATTAGCTGTAATTTTTATCTCAGTATTCTTTAAGACATAACTAGCTTTGGGTGTTCTTTGTATATATTAAAGATGAATTCAAGAGGTCCCTGATTGTATCTAAGTAGAGATTTTCTATGAAGAAAAAGTTATGGGCAAGATTTGTGGTCTGTATGATTGCAAAAGCTCCTTTCTCAATATTTGAGTAATAAGATTCAGTGTTGGTTTATATCTTCAATATAACACCAGTTGTTATAAAATTCCTACAATAAAATTCTTGATATAAACTGCTACTACTGTTGATTGTCAATGTAACATCTTTAATGGCATCAGATATACTCACAAGATTCTCAGCAGTAGCACTTATTGAATTATTAAAGGTTCTTTCTAAAGATTTGTCCAACCAAATTCAACATTATGTTTGTGCAAAATTGCAAATAGTTTGGCTATATCAAAATATTTTGACAGACATCATCTAGAAAAAGTCTATTAGCCCTTAAAAAAAATGAAAATCCTTTCATTCATTTTTTTTTTTTTTTTGTAGGTGTATGTAAATTAAGCAAGAAGCTTGATAAATGAATCTGAAGTAATCTATTCTCGACTAGGAACTCTGTTCTTATTAGGTTCAAAAGTCTTGAGCAGCTAGTATCAATTTTGGCACGATAAAAATTAATTGGCTTGAAAAAAACAGGAAGGGAGGAGGGATCAAATGATATTATCAAGTAACTATGAGAGGAGCTAGTTGACAGTTATATTTAGCAATGGGAGAAGTCAAAAGTAAAAGCTTTACATATTTTACAGCACGAGGATCAGAGGCATAAGGTGTTCCAAATTGTATTGTACCAGAGAGAATGAAGACATTATTATGGAGAAGTGTATACAGAATAATAGTTGTACACTTTCCCTTATTAACATGAAAATGAAAGAGGCAAGGAAATGCTACTACCAGAATTTATTAAATGAGGAGAATGCATGGGTGAAAGAGGACATACTCCAAATGGACTCAACGAAGGGACCAGCCTTTGATATTGATAGGCATGTTGTTGAAAGCAGAGTTAAGGAATGAAGGATAGAAAGAGAGAAAAAGAGACAGCTAAAGACCAGAGATAAATGGTAACATCCTAAAAGTATCTGGAGAAATAGGTCATATACTAGCCACTCAAATAGTCAATTACACAATAGAGTGAGGTGTCATAACCAATAATTAGTAGATCAGTATCATCAATTTCTACAAGGTTAAAGGAGATGCTATGAAGGAAAGTAATTACAGAAGCATTGAATTGACTACTGACTGCTCTCTTCTTTGTTGTACTCTCATCTATCATTTGCCCTCTCTTCTGTCACTGTGCTTTCCTTCAATTTTACCTCTATTGCATCATGCCACCTGTATACCAAGGGATAGTATTGGATCTGTCAGTATTCAATCTCCTCTCACCATCACCCTTCTTTATTGTTATCCATCACTCTCATACAAATTTTCTTATCTATTGTTGATCTTTTTCATTCTCTTCTATCACACTTTCACTTTACTCCTTCCATCACCTTGTTCCCTTGCTATCACTTTTTCCTCATCATGCCATCCATGCTGTTTTTCTATTCAGTCTCCTTACCAACATGTAGCTATCAATCACAGTTTCACTTCCATTACTCCCTCCTCTATTACTTTCTTACCCCTGTCTATTTTTCTCATCTTATCCTCTTTTCTTTTATCCTAATTCTTCATGACTTCTTCAATTTACCCTCCTGATCCTATTACCTTGAATGAATGGAAGCAGCTTAGAGAATAAACTTGCTGAGGAAACAATCTCTCTGATACTAGTACTCTAATAAAATTCACCTAGTACACTCTGTAAAGGGTATTCAGCCATAGAATCCATGCTAAAAATTGAATATATGAGTGAGACATGGTCCCTGATCTGTCGACATGGGCAGTAACTCCAAATAAAAACTGACTTAGACTGTGTTGAACCATCCAACCCATACTTGCATGGAAAAGCGAATGAAAAATGATGATGCTGGAGAAACCTTTAATATTTTCTGGATCAAACGTCCATCTGAAGAAACATATTACTTTGAAATAGAATATATATAAAAAGAAATTTTTTAATCTAGTTACTGTTAGAGGTAAATTTCTTCAAATTGATAGTCATGCCCTGTCTCTCAGTCAACCCAATGTAATTGTGGTCCTCAGTAGTTGCCTTGAAATATATTTCATCTTGCTCATTGCATGGTACTTGGAGATTTTATGCCATAAAATATTCATGTCCTTCTGAACAAATCAATAGAGATCATAATTAATGGTATGATCTCCTTAAAATCCTCTTGAATTTTAATTTGGTGGTATGCATTTCTGAGTTCAAAGTGAATGGTGGATTTAATGTTAGAGATAGCGCTAGGCTATTCTTATAATTAAGGTGTACCTTGTAATCACTACAAATTTGTAATTTTCCATTTTAGCTTTCATACTATCACAAAAGGTGGCACCCACTTGCTACCACTAGGAGGAGCATGCTCTAATTGGTTCTGTTTAATAATTTTTCCTAACCTTACAACTACAAGTGCAAAAAGATAATTCAGTGTGTTTTGAAATTTGAAATATGGAAGATGATATCTACATCTTTCTTTAAATTTAATTCTTAAGCAAACCAATATTGTCAACATTTGGCACAACGCAATTGACTTGTCTTGTGTTATCAATATTTAGTATATCACTTCCAACTAGACCATGACTTTTATAACAGTTCACTACTACCACTGTTATAAAATTAAACTGAATACCTGTTTCT
Organism: Octopus sinensis; assembly: GCF_006345805.1. Lineage (NCBI taxonomy): Eukaryota > Metazoa > Mollusca > Cephalopoda > Octopoda > Octopodidae > Octopus > Octopus sinensis. The sequence continues at coordinate 40,931,657 of NC_042998.1, forward strand.
TGGGTTCCTTAAAAGAAATCAAGGTTTCGTTTATTGATCCCTGAAGTTGTCGATAACTTTTGAGAAGTTTTGGTTGGCCAATGATCATCCAATAATTTCTTAAAATTATCTTGCTTCTAGTATCTAATTGCATATCCAAACTGACATTATTCAATTTAACTTAAGGTGGCGCTTTCTTTGTCTTGTAGCATAAACACATTTATTTCAGCACCAGACTTGTCATCATCAATATATAATATACTTTTCTTTTAAGTGCTACTAACTGAAAGTGGTTCTTTTTGTTAAATGATTTACATATCTTACTAAATGCAAGATATTTGCTTTAATAAATGCATGTTTATGACTACAGGATTTGCATTTAAAAAATTTCTTTTTTGATATATGAGAAACATCAGCAATTTTTTCATCCTTCTTTATGAGAGATATTGATTCCTTTGAGAAACAATCTCATTTCATGTTCTTGCATGAAGTTCACATATGCATGGAGTGACATTATTCCCAAATGCATTTTTTCTAATGTTCATGATCTGTGGGATGTTTGGTTCCTGTAGTATATGCTTCCAATGAAAGTCATTTGTATTTATTCTTCTTCAATATTTTGGTCATCTTGAACAAATTTATCAAACTCTTGAAGTTCCATTATGAAGTTGATAATAAAAAAGTTTACAATGGGCTAGCTACAAAACATCTTAACCATGCTCCAGTAAAGTCAGAATCAGTAAGCACCAATAGTACCTTACTGGCAATGCTATTTGTTCTGAGGTAAACAACTGGCAAAGGTGTGAACTTTCATATAACACATATATTATTCATGCATAGCAATGGGTTAATAGTGTCCTTACAGACAACACCTCCACTTCTACACCCTCTACCTAACCCAATTCTTGACCAAATTAAATGCTGTTGGATTCATTGAAAAGAGCCAGCGATCCACTATATTTTGCAATATTATGATAGTAAATTATGTGTGTAAAAAAAAGGGATATGATATGGAAGAATATCACACAGTTGCAACTTCTTCTAAGCAGTATAGTTTCCTTATTTCTATATTATTTTTGTTTTAGTTGCATTTAAGTAAAAGATCTCAATGAGAGGAATCTAATTCTGTAAACCACAAGAAAATTGGTGCAGTAGAAAAAAAGGGGGGAAAAGTGCTCAAATCAGAGAGGAAGTAATGTCTAATATCATCTTTAAATCACCCAATCTCTGTTATTTTAAAAGATAATTTAGTAAAGTTAAGCTTTCTTTAAAAAACCCCAAAGGAGAGAAATCTAATACTGAAAGCTTACCTCAAGATTTGTGCCATAGAAAAACACTTACAGGGTAAAATTCAGTCAAATCAGAAAGGAAGTAAAGATTAAATTTATCCCTAAGCCATCATATCTTTGTTATTTAAAAAAAAAAAATCAATTTAATTAAGTGTACCTAACCATCATGAGAAACTAGTATTGAAAAGCATGTCAAAATTGGTACAAAGTTGGTATAGTACAAATACCAGAGTAGAGGGTAATCACTGGCGCATTAATCTATAATTATACTTGTTTGTAACAATATATACATGCTTACACACAAACAAACACTTGTACATATAAAATATACAATAGGATCTGAGCAAAGTGGTGATGGTCTGCATCTGCAATTAGTGAGCATAAACAATTAAAAAGAGAAAGAAATCAGGGGTTAATGTATCAGATATGAATCCTACCCTTTTTTTTTTTTTGTTTTATTCATTTTTTCCCCTCAAAATATTCTTCAGAATTCTATGTTTTGAACAATATTATAATTTTGCCCCTAAAACAGCTTTTCAAAATTTCAGACCCAGCCACCACACACATACACACACTCTTTCAAAGTTTTATGCTTTTTTCTGTTTTTGAAAATATTCTAGGTGTTTCACATGATAAAATATGAGGACTATGATAATTTGAAAAAGTAAAAAAAATATTTTTTTAAAATTTTAACTTTTGCTCAAACACCTCTCTCTTAAAACATTCATATTAACATTCTGGGTGTTTTAAACTCAGCCACTGATTTCTGCGTGTGTGGATATTTGCTGAAGTAGAAGTTGAAATGAAGGCTGCTTCAATGTAACAACCAGAATTCTGAAAAATTATTTTTCTAGAATTTCATATTTTTATGTTATCTTCTCTGGTTTTTGGAATACACCCTACTGAAATATGGAATGTGTGAGTACAGCTTCCCAACTCTTCCCTCAACCAACATATACTGAAATATTAGATAAATTTTTGACCACTATTATTATTGATGAGCAATCAAAATAGAGTTTGCCTCCATGTAATTCGACTTTCACCAACACAAAAACTGTTTTGCCTTCAGACCAAAGCAGTAATGTAATGTGAATTAGTAAAATTAGATTATTTTTCTCAGATGTATCTTCACAAACTTTTTATACACTTAAAGTTGGTTCTGCTCTCAACCAAAAATGTTCCCTACCACTTGGCTTATTTTTGTTCATATCAAGGATACATTATATCAGTGTTTTCTATAGTGGGTTTTGTAAGAATTTATAAAAGACTGACAGATTATCATGTTTTTGAAAAATATTAAGATTATTTGAAACGTTTAAAACTTACTTGTCTGATACCATGGCATCAAGGAGACCCACAGTGTACTCAAAGTATTTTTTGTGAATGTGATCAGACTCCTTTTGTCTCAAAACTGGTTGACTTATATTAGCAGTACTGCTTTCTGATTGGCATCATTTAATTCATCTGCTAGTGCTTTATTGGCATTTTAGGTTCTTCATAGGCTATTTTATATAATTTAGTTTTTGCCAATTCATAAAATTTATTTTTTTTATCATTGTTTAAATTTTTATAAAAATATTCCACTTCTTTATTTTTTGTGCCAATTTTTGAGTGTTGTTTTGATAACAATTATGTTTTGGCTGTAAAAAAGAGTGGACCAGCAAGAAAAAGACAGGAATAATAATATTCTTAATTAATTGTACCAGGAAAAGTACTGGACTAAAAGAAGTGAAAGCTTATAATTGTTGCAGCTGAAGCTGGAATCGAATTAAGAAAAAAATGTTTTCTGTTTCATTCAAATGATTGTTTTAGTGAGGTCCACCTTTCCCTGACATAAAATTAAAATTTATTCCCACTAAAAACAAAGAAATTGGGATCTATACCCATAGATAACATTCTTGGGCTTTTGATACCCAGGAACTCCCACCCTCCCCAACTCACATGTTTTCTATAAAGCTTGACCAACAAACTTCTCTTACCCTGAAGTGCATAAAAATCTAATTTACCTTCTTGCAGACTCAGCAAAAATCATTGGATACAATATCAATTAGATATGCACATAAAGGGGTGCTATGCGGGAAAGAAAATGGGCCTTCAAATTTAAAAGCATTATTAGCTTACTGCCCAAGAGCCCCATAGCCTTTCCTATAGTCTTTTTCTACTGGGACCCATCCAAGAGGCATGTTGCTTAAATTCAAATTCCAACTTCAGCTGCAATAATTCTTGTCCTGTACTTTTCCAGTTTCAATAAATTAATGTTATCACTTCAGCATCTACCTTTGCCTGTTAGTTGTGTGTGTTTGTGTGTGTGTGTGTGTGTTAAAACTAAAGATTCAATATAATGTATATTGAAATAGATTTTTCCACTGTTAGGGATACTTTCATCAAACTGTAGAGCTTGCCTCCACTATTGCTTACCACTATCTGTCCATTTATAATACTATGTTTACATATCGAAGAATGAATAGAAGTTTATTCACAAGTTTTACTATAAAACAGCAAGTTTTTAAAAAATTCAATTGAAGTAACTGTTATCAGAATTCTTTCTAACTTGCTCTAAGCTATGCCAATAAGCCTTGAAAAAAAAAATGTAAAATTATGCTAATTATCTTAAATGATGAATCTATTTCTAGGTAAATTCCTATTAAAAGGTTATCTATGATAACTTTGTTACTTGATCTGCTAATGTGTTTCATACATTTTTAGAGCATATATTAATCTTTGCTACTAATGTTGAAATGTTTAGAAAAAAACCATCTGGATTCCTAAAATAAATCTTTAGTCAGTCTGTTTTGCTTTATAATACTAGTATTTCATGCTGAGAGCATTTCCTGTTTACTTATTATGCAGTATGGGGAACAGTTTCAGTTAAGTGTTCTTTTTTTTTCTTCTTGTATTTCATAATAGAGGGGAGAAATATGATGAGCATCTATCTCTGAGGAGGTTTAAGATATCATTTATTAGGCCAATTATGTTATTTTATGAACTATTAGGTGAAGTTGCGAAGCATTTTATAACCTATTGTTTCTTTATGAAAGGTGTCTGAAGACACTCTGCTGAGTATCATACATGTTGTACCCCCCCCCCAATCAATAATGTTTCCTATATGTTTCTTTCTTCTTTTTGGGGGGCAGGGGAGCTACCCAGTCTCCCTTGGATTTTTTGCAAGCTTTTATACTTCAAATCTTTATAATTAAGAATTTCTAAAGTTTAATGTTATATTTACATCGTCAAAAAAAAAAAAGCTGAATTAGTAATTAGCTGTTTGATGATAATAACCAAGTTCTAGGAATTAGTATTATCGACTACACTCTGTCTCCTCCAAAAACTTGTCTCACTCTTATGTTAGAAATTATTTTATTATTCTTTGTATCTCAAGTGGAAATGTGATTGGGTGCTCTATGGAATGATTTTTTTAATAAACATATACTAAAAAGCATTTGTTTTTAAATGTTTCCTTCAAAGATCTCCACTGAGACATTTGTCTCTCCCATATGGAGAGAGAGAAAAAAATTAATAATTTTCAGACATTCTAAATATGAAGTTTTGTTGTCTACATTCAACTTAGAAATAACTCCAACTTAAACTGAGATAATGTCCACCAAAACTTTGAATGTAACATACTTAATAAACAACAGCAACAAGGAAAGCCGGTTTAGTCAAAATAAATGTTATAAAAAATCTCCCTGTGAGATGGTTAATAATGATATATATGGTCTTGAGGGTGTTCATTTTGTAATTTTTCCTCATTTTTTAAAATAACTTTGTCCTACTCCACATCTTTTGTAAACCCCAGTGTGTAACATTTTATAGTATGTATGAAAGAGTCCTGACAGCAATAATACAAAGAAAATTTACTTTTATATTTGACTGCACAGTATGGATATAAAATACTAGATTTTGTAATTTTTCTTATGCTGTATAACATGAATCAGCACAGTATGTCTGTTAGTTCTATGCCAGCTGGAATCACACAAATTGAACTATTTTTACATTTGTTTTAATAGAAGCTATAGATTCTCTATTCTTCCGGAGAACATTTCAATCCCTTCTGCTGTCATTTATTTACATTCTGTAACATTCATTATCAATGTGAACCTGTGTATGTTGCTGAATTTATACTTTTATTCTATTTTATTATCTTTTTTCTTTTGTGGGCAAGGATTTTAATAGAAACCTTTGAAAATGGCTGGTAATCATTCTTTGAGGGACAACTTAGTTCTTGGCTTAATTGATGCATTAATGACAGATAATGTATTAGAGATGATAACCAGTGATATAGCTACTTCTTTCGTGCACATTTTGATAACTGTCTTTGATCCACTTGATTTATCATCAAGTAATGGGACAAAATATTATCTGAAAAAAGGGTAGACAGTAAACCTTTTACTTGGGTTGTTGATTCAAAAATACCTCTAACCCTTTAACATTCAGATTACACTATCAAACGTAATGCTTATTTATTCATATAGTTTTGAATTAATCAAGCATCTTGTAGCTTCAAGATTTCTATGATGTGATTATTATTTATTTTTAGAATAACATTGTAGGGTAGGTGTGAGAAGCCAGATCTGTCCAGTTAGAAGATAAAACAGGTATAATATTTTGGCAAGATATGGCTGGCTTAAATGCTAAAGAGTTAAGACTTGATGTGAAGTCTGTTGAGCGTTTTCTTTAACTTTGTCCATTGAGTTTTGGTCGATACAATTGCCAAACAAACAATTTGTATGTGGAACAAAAGGGACTAGTTAATTTTATTTGTACATGTTGATTAAATTTATATATACCTGGGTATGTTTTCTACTGAAGGAAGCAACTCAGCATGTCTGTTAAATTTCATAATGAAAAATTTGCAAAAACATCAGGGACATTTTTTTTCTTTTGTGATGTTTGGAATGTCCATGTCTATTACTAAGTGTATACAATGTCTTCATTTTTATGGGGTGTATTTTTTTATAGTTATTATATATTTACTTAACTATGTATGTTCAACATTATTTTTAGCACAGTTGGCTACTTACATTAAAAAATAGCTAAATCATTTTTGCAATACCTCCAATTTTCACAATAATCTGACAAGTAAAGACACTATAAACATTTGAGTAAATAAGCATTTTTAGGCATTTTCCGCACAATCATTACACAACCAATCTTTTGACTTGAAAAATTTCAACAGGATGTAGGAAGTTAACTTTTACACCTTAACAATCTGATATTTTGGATGGGGTGGAGAATATATTTCTTGGTTCTTTGTTAACTTTCAAACATCTTACAGTTTTCAAAATATCTGTGAAATTGTCACAAGTACTGCTAGTAGATCACTGTTTTAAGAGTTACTCTCATTATTAAAGCACTTTACCATTCTAGTATTCTAGTACCATTCTTTGCTCGAGAACTGAAGTCATTATTTTATCAATGTAAAGTTTATCAGTTTATGACTTGCTACCAGCATTGTGCTTGATTTTTATCAAAGAGACTCAGTTTTCAGTGGTGTATTCCATTGAGCTGTAAATACCATACTTACTGTTGATCCAGTATGTGCCTTTCTATGTGAGCCAATGTGGGAGCCTTATTGTGGTCCTTTGACCTGCTAGAAATAACCAATCATCTCTCAAATTACACCTGCTTGTCTTACAAAAGGAAGGACAGGAAGATCAGAGGTATTTTGCTTTAGTCCATGTTTGTTATATTGAGTGAAGGTCATTGAAGTGATGGTGATAACTAGAAATTTGTCCTTTTGTGTAAGGGGAGTTGTTTTGTTAAGTGTATTTTGAGATGTATGATAATACTTTAATCTGTTCTTGGTAAGTATAGATTTGGAGGAAGGAGATTTATATTGTGCTAGAGTTAATCTGTTTTTATGGAGTCTAGATTTGTGAAAGATAGTTGGAATCAGTGTCTGATTGCAAATTATCCTTTTCAGTTTCATATATTAAGTATATGTTAACAAGTACCTGTAATTAATACACTGGATCATAGAAATAAATATCTCCTCTTCACATGTCAAAAATTGTCAGTGTGTTGGCAAGTTCTTGACAAACTTAACTAATATTCTTAGGAAAATTCAGCTATTATTAGTTTTATTACTTCTTGTACCTACTTCAAGTATTGAATGTTGAACTATAGGAGATGAACATACATAGTTTTGGTTCATGTAATTTCTGTCACTTTGAAATTGTGTCAGTCTGTTGATGATATATAATTTGTAATCTTACTTATAAGAGACTAGTGGATAATATATATATTGTGTATTACTTATTGGTTTCAGAACTCCAAAGTTGACCTAGTTACTGTTCATATTTATTGTTTGTTTTCTTCATTTTTAATATAACCTGTACACTACAGATATATAAATTATTGTCATCTCTTATTATAAAAGGCAGATTTTATCTGCCTCCCTTTGGGAGTTATACAAATCTACAATATAAGATTTCTTCAATTACAATTTACCTAGCATTTTTAAGAGCACAATGCATCGCGTCATGCCAGGTCCAGTTTTTAAAATTTAAACTCCAATTAAGCAAAATTTACAGAAAACTCACATTCTGGTGTGTGTCAAATGCTTTTCTTAGTCTGGTTTACACCACACGAAACGCACACACACAGTGGGCAACGAATAAAATGAAAGTAAATAGCAACAGAGTGATTTGAGGAAGACTAAACTGAAAGTATTCTGTCTATGACGCTGATAGATACATGAGTAAAATGTATGGGAAGCTAAGAGCTAAGAGTGAGTGAAAATAGCGAGAGAGAGAGTGATTTGAGGAAGACTTTCATTAAATAACCGTAGTGGCTTGTGTTAGTAATAAAGTAAACATACACTCATTCATACATACATTCATACATACATACATACATACATACATACATACATACATACACACACACACACACACACACACACACACACACACACACACACACACACACACACACACACACACACACACACACACATACACACACACACACACACACACACACATACATACATACATATACATACATACATATACATACATACATACACACACACACATACACACACACACATACACACACACACAGTATTGAAGCTTGAGAACAATCAGATACATTTGCAACACATCTGTTGAAAATATTATTGTTCACACATATACATATATACATACAGACAGACAGACAGATAGACACACACACACACACATGATCCAGCATGGCCACAACCTCAAGGCTGAAACATATAAAAGAATAACAGAATATAAATGTGTGCAAAGTACAAGAAATATTAATGCAGTATATGGGGATTGGACAATAAGCGTAAGGCAGTGTCAATGGTGGTTCCAGAAATCCCGAGCCATAAACTACAGCCTAGAAGACGAGCCTCATCCTGAAAGATCTGTAGAACTCGACAAGGACACCCTGAAAACCCTGGTGGAACAAAATCTCATCGTAACTGTTGAGGAACTAGCAGAGAAGCTTGGATTTGGTCATTCAACCATTCATTGAGACCTGTGTGCTATCGGAAAAGTCAGCAAATTGGGTCAATGGGTTCCTCACGAACTTTCCGAGTCTAATTGCATGCAGAGAGTGAATGTATGCTTTTCTTTGCTGTCACATCTCACCACTACTGCGCTATGTATATCTATATATATAAAACTGTAGTTGTGTGAGTGTCTGTCCCCTTCGATTTAGATTCCTAACTACTCCCACATTTTGCGGTGCAGTTTAACCAAATTCGGGTAGCTTATAGTCGTGATTCATATCGAGCCCGTCTGAATATTAGCGCGCGTCTACGATGAGTCTACGATTTTAAAAATAATTTAACATCATTTTTTATTCCATTTTAATGCATAATTTTTCGTGTGTTGATGGCGGCGGAGTTGGCGTCCACGCTCACACCTGCACCTGTGGGGAAGGGAGTGTAAGGAAATCAACGTCGTAATGCGTTGTCAAGGAGACCAGTGTTCTTTTAGAACGACTTCATGGCTTGAAGACACCAAAACAGAAATGGCTAAGAAAGCGTCTACATGAGTCTACGATTTAAAAAAAAATTTACCATCGTTTTTTTTCCATTTTAATGCATTTTTTCGCTATTATATAAGGGAAGTAACTCTCTAAAAATGTCTACGATGAGTCAACGATTTTTAAAAAAATTTACCATCATATTTTTTCCATTTTTAATGCATTTTTTGCTATTTTTTTGCTATAACTCTCTAAAAATGCTTATATAGTTATTTCCCTTACAAACCCGAGCAACGCCGGGCGATACTGCTAGTCTTATATAAATGCTGTTTCTATTTGATAGCACTTGTTTGTTAACAGTGAAAAGGATTATGATAAAGTGGATAAAATTTTCATTCTTTCTTACTTGATTAAAAACATTCTTTTAAGAAATGTTAGCACATGTTTATGGCTTGCATATTTCAGGACTTAATTTTATATTTTAATTCTTCACTTACTGGGATAATAATCCAGTTGATGAATTATTTAGTATCAGCCATTATTCATCTTACATGCATTGACTACAACCATATTGTAGTTCTTGTTACTTGGAAAAGCACAGTGTGTTTTTTGATGGGTACTACTTAGCCCATCAGAAGGTGATCTCAATGGGTTTGCTGTTGAGTGCTGCAATGTTTTATAGATTATATCATAATAAATGTATGTTTTGTGTGTGTGTGTCTGTCTGTGTGAATACATGGATGTTTCTGTGGAGGAAGTTTGCTTGTTCAACCATATGGTTTCAGGTTCAGTCCTACCACATGATACCTTGATACTTTCAGCAAATGATTTTATTATAGCCCAGGCTGAACAAAAACTTATGAATTGTTTTTGTAACTAGGAACTGAAAAATGCCTGTTGTACATGTGTTTACATTTGGATTTCTCTGAAAACCATGCAGTTATGGGTGATGATGTTGCTATCATTTTCTGAATCAATGGTTTGTCTTCTGGCTTTGCACATTTGAGGACATGTAGAATTCCTGATACTAACACTTTACTTGAAAAATATGTAAGGATTAACGTCAGGAATCCAGCTGTAAAACTGTGCTCCTATATGTTCTTCTAACCCATGCTACCATGGAAAAGTGATCATAGAAATGAATATATATCTCTGTGTATATGAATTTTGTACTTCATTTCTCTATGATAAGGAATTCTGCTGTAAGTTTGTAAGGTAATTAACATAGTTTCATAATTATAATGCATGTAGAAAAGCTATTTATATCACATTACATTTGTTGTCCATTAAATTTTGCAACACTATATATAAGAAATTGTTTGATTTTTATTAAAATGCTATAATGATAATCATGAAGATATTATTCTACATATCTATATCAGCCCTTTTTAATTTTTTCACAATCTAGTACATTATTTGCATTATTTCTGAATTCATTCAAACATCATCATCATGATTTGTTTTTTGTGTTAGCATAGGCTGGATGTTTTGACAGGAGCTGGTAAGCCAGAGAGCTGTACCAGGTTCCATTGTCTATTTTGGCATGGTTTTTTATGGCTGGACACCCTTCCTAATACCAACATTTTACAGAGTATTACTGGGTGCGTTTTACATGGCACCAGCACCGGTTCTTTTTTTTTATGGCACCAGCTGCAGAGGGGTCACCAGGTAACTAGCAAGACAAAGACTCCTGAATGATAGGGGGTGGGTAGTATTGAGGGATGTGGCTTTGTGCTAGCTGAGAAGTTAAAGTATAATAGAGGGATAAAAATAGGTGTCTTGCTATAGAGGAGATACTTGGCTACCCCAGTTGGAAAAGAAAAGAGAAATATAGAGATAAAGTTAGAGAGAAAGATAGGTAGATAGAGAGATAGTTCATGGTGGAGATATGTTGGGACATACCTACAAGGTACAGTGGGGGTGAATATAAGTTTTACAAAGGATTGGACAGGATGAGTAGGTAGGGGTGATGTTTCAAAAGACTATGATGGGTGATGGTTAGAGATAGGGTAGAAGTGGTTGTAGCAAGTGATAAGAGTGGATCAGGGGAGCTATTGAAGATATGTGATGGCATTGAGAGTGATTGTGTGCAGCTAGATATGTGTGTGTGAGAGAGAGAGAGAGAGAGAGAGAGTGGAGGAGTTCACAATCAAGTAGTGATCATGAGTGGGGGGAGGTGTGTAGAGAAGATGGGGTTTGGGGCAGGGCTTACTGGTGGACATTCTATCATACTCACTTCCACTATTTCAAAGGACATAGATATAGTCATCAACATTAACATTCTCCAATACTTTGAATATCTTCCTCTTCTTAATGATTACTAGTGAAGCTTCTGTAAAACTAGATCCACTGGAAACTTACTCTCTTATAGCATCCATCAGTTGACTCTCACCTTGGATAGAGTTGGTGAAATCCATGTTACTTTCAACAGTTGCAAAGCTTTTGACCATGTCTGGCATGCAAATCTCTAATTGAAACTGCCTGCCTGACTCTTATCTCTTGGATTGTCAAATTGCACTATTGTAATGTCATGATGAAGCTCGTTCTGTCCCAGATTCTATATATACTCTTGTCCGAGAATTTGATTTTGTCCTCCCTACCAATGACCTACATACCATCATGTCCAATGACATCCACCCTTACTCAAATGATATAATCTTTCTTTCTTCCTTACTCTGTGCCTAGACACCACATATCAGATTGCATTGACTCTATGAACAGAGATCTTATAAACATCTTCCAGTATGGACATGAGAGAACAAAGAAGAATAAACCTTCAAGAAACATAATCACATCTCATTCTGCTTAAAAAGGAGCAGCCTACAATTTAGTGCTTTCACTGTCACTCCAAATGTAAGGCCTCCCTGTCATCAAGGTTCTCTCCTGCTGAAAGCTTAGAACCACATCTCAAAGGCTAGCCCTTTTGTCCAAGTCCAGAAAATACTTCAGTCAGTATTGATTCTGGGCTGAAGCATTTTCTTCAAAGCTCAGGTAATGTTCACATTGGGAATATCGTTTCCACATCTTGTACTTTGCTACTACTGCTGCACACACAGACATCCTAATCTACATTCAGGGAATGGTCATTTGACTGATTGGCATATAGCTACTCATACACAGACATACTTCTCTGGTCTACAGATATACTTCCCTTCCTGCTACTACTGTAATGGTCCTTGCTCCTCAGAAGTGGCTGGTCTTATACCACTTCTATTCAGGCAGTTTGGACTAATTCATCTCTTCTCCTCTCATCATCTGTGTTGTATCTTTTCTCATGTACTAACCATTGTGCCCATTCCTTTCTCTTCAGAAAATCGGTCTTGTAGTATCCCATCTCTGTTCATGTCTTTCCTGCAGGTGTTAACTTGCAAAATTTAAGCAAAATGCTAACTGCATCAGTTTTGCTGGTCTTGGAAATCCTCCAAAGACTGTGTATGCTGTTCATTCTTCCAAACCCAACAATTAATAAAAAAAATTAAAATACAAAGTACACTTGTACAGTCAAAGAAAGGGGAGTCTACATTGTATGTTGATTTCACTTTGATGTCTCTATGGTGGCCAAATTGAACATGAAACCATGGAATCCATTAAGACAATTCCACATCCTCCATGTGAATTGCAAGCTCCTTTTCTACTGTTCTATCTTCATATTTGGCTGTGGTTGAGTGTTTACCAATCTTTCTTCCCATAATTATGTGGGTAAATCTTTTGAAATATTAACATTATTATGAATTTTAATTGCTTGATATCTGTAGAATGGATGCTGTCCATCTGGTGCTTTTTGGGTTTTTTTTAAAGTTTACTGGTAGCATCTCCCCTTATACCAGGTGGAGCGATGCCAGCCAACAGGTCAAAATCATTACTGTTAGTGGGCTTGAACCAGTGAGTTATGTATTGATATGGCTTATTGAGATTGGAATCTGAAGATTTTGTATATGAAGATCTAGCCCATGCTGGGCACAGATTATGCAGCTTAGTAGCATAAAGCCAATGTGGTTAATGTATCTGAGGACTCTAGGAAGTTGTGTTCACTTTGGCACTTACATTATCTAAATGTTCCTTGCATGTTAGACAACAATCTAATAACTTTTATTCCACACTATAATGTATTTAACTTGCGATGAGCCTCTGTATTTTTTAGATGCAGAAACTTCTGTTTTCACAGGATTAACAATTAAATGCATATCTTTACAGTAAGATCATAGATTGTTTAAAGCTGTACTCATTGTTGTTTTGTTGTCATTAAAATTCTTTATGGCCTACTATGCATAACTCATTAGCACAGATAAAACAGTTGATCATTTGTGCAGATGTTGAGCAACAATGGAGTCTGTACATTACTCTAAGGTAGCTCATTTCATAACGAGAGTGAGTAACTGTTCTTGGTATTCAGTATTACAAAGAAGCATTTATTTCCTGTCATAACAACAGTGAGCCATGTGAAATGAAGTGTAGTATTTTAGTGTTTGGAGGTGAAAAAAAAAAGCTTTTTTTTTTTTACTAAAGAGATATGTTTGTCAGTGTCAATCATCCTGTACATCTGTCTCTCCATTTTGTTAACCTTATTTCAGAATAGATATGATACAGCAGAGACAACCAATATGGAGAGCTTAGCTTCTATCTTTATTTTGGGCATTCAGTTAACTATTCAGTGTCCTTTCCAGTCTTGAAGACTTTACTTTCAGTTTTTTCTTTTTTGCTTTGTTATTAGTTAGAATTGTACTTTTCATGAATCCTATGAATACATGTTGATTTTAAATTTTCAAATGTACAAGTGGAGGTGTTTTTTTAACTCCTCATTTTAGGCTTATTATTGATTTACCTTTTGGTTGATCCTATTTGTTAATGTCAAGGCATTTACAGTGTTGGCAAGCATATAATGGGCCTAATTTTGGATTTTGCATTTGTCTTTCTATGTCTTATTTTGATTAAAACAACTTTGGCATATTTAAAAAAAAATATTCCAAAGTGAAAATGGCTTTAAAAATATGGTAGATATTTCATAAAAGACCCGTTCGTAATCTCAGTGTGAAATAGTTTTTTATGAGTGCATTCAGTGTATCTCCCCTCCAAAGATTTGGCTGCTATTTCTAGCATGCTCTGCTAACACGTAACAGCTATTTGCGATAAAGGACCCGAAATACCTGTTATGTGATAGCAGGGCGTGCAAGAAATAGCAGCCAAATCTATCCAACCCACAAAACAAAACTCTGTTGCTGGGAAACTCAGAGTTTCCTGGTGACCTAACAGGTCACGGGTAGTCTAGTTACTTATACATGTTTCTTCTTTTCTGTGAATGAAATATGTTACCTTTCTTGAATTTATTTTTATGTTCATTCAAGTCTTCTCAGTCTGATTTTTTAAAATTTCTTTATTCACATCTTTCCTTGACTTTGTAGGGATGTATATTTTTCATAGTTAATAATTTGTAAAACTTATTAGCACATTTGCTTTTTAATTAATATTTCTATGTATTTTTCCTATCACTTTTTGTGATTTTGTTTTTTGCTTTATTGACAGTATGTTGGTTTTATCTCTTGGGATTATGCTTTAATGAAGAGTTTATATCAATCACATATATATTTATGTGTATACTGTGTTCTCGTAGGGTATTTCTGTATTCTTTTCAAGTAATCTCATCAATCTGTGGTTCACATTCATCACCTAGTTCTCTTCTAGTACCAAATAAGTTATTTGCATACATGGTAGTCAGTTGCAATATTGTGAATGAAAAGAATACAACAAAGCACAGAAGACATTGTCTACCATAGCCAAAGTAGTTTCAGCTGCTGTAATTCTGCATCCATTGACACTGACTTTTAAGGCTGAGAGAGAGTGAAATTGCTTTTGTAAAGCTATCATTTTGTAAACTTTCTCTCACAGGTTTCTGTGCAGCATGATTGCTTCTTTGGGATTGAGATAATCAGATTGAATCTGATTAATTAATTCTTTAAAGACTTGTGATGTGGTATTAACAAAAGTACCATGTGAAGATGATTACTTGCAACTGCAGCTGAATTTGCATGAGGTTGAGTGTGGGTGGGTGGTGGTTGCTCATGATTGTCCAACTTTGTACAAGGAACTATATAGGCATTCCTGAAATTGCAGAGTTTCATAACAATATCGTCTTTGATATAAAAGGGAATATCAACAATAAGCCACTTCGTAATTGACTCACCTACTAGAAATAACCAAATCTCCCTAAAATTACACCTTACTGTATTCAAATAGGAGAGTACATACATTGGAAGGCAGTAGTCACAGCTGCAAAATCTTTGGTCATAGGTTTATTTGTTCTGGACCAAACTGGGGCTAAATAACAATGTGTATATATGTATTTGTGTTGCATTTAGTATGCCATTAGTTTTCTACTTACATCTGAAATAGTTTACTTTTTTGTGACCTATTTCGATTTGGTATGTATTTTATGAAATTTTTATTTTCATATTTTCTGTTATCACTCCCTGATAATTTTGTTTGCTTTAAAGTACTGGATCACATCCTTATATGATGCTGTCTGATGTTTCAGTGTGTGCTGGTTTGACCTTTCTGTGGAAGCTTTATAACTTATGAGTCACTTAATTGATGTGGGAGACAGAAAGGTATTGTCTACATCTTGCAAATGTCCACTTGAAACAAACTGCATCATTTGGGTAAACATAATTAACTAACAAAGAAGAATTGCATCATCTTATTGATTTGAACTTTCAAAGTGATATGTATAGTAGAGATTTTGTAAAGTATAGTCAGATATTTTCTTTTTGTAAGAAGCTTTTTTTTCTTAAAAAAAAAACAAAAAAAAACCCAAATGTCAGCTGAATATGAAAAATTTGTAAACATTATGAAAGGTATTTTGTTTTTGTATTTTATTTGCATGAAGAATGAATAAGTTATTTGAACTCTATGGTTTCACCTATATATGTCTCTCTTTCTTGATTATTTGAATTCTTTCTCTAAGGGAAAAGGCAGTTTCTAACAAAGAAGCAAAGCTCAATTCCTAGAATTTAGATGTCAAAAATGATAGGTGATACATGTTGAATTTTTTATCTGGTCACTTTTTTTTCTATCTGAAAACATTATCTTTTTGAGATTGTCATTTAGCTATTAACTAACATAGCATGGTACTCCAATAATTCTCAATATAAATGTGAATCCTTAACCTGAACAGAGAAGCTTTAGATTTCAAAGCAGCTGTTGATAAATATCCTCATTTTCACTTATTTTCATTGAAATGCTTATATCTGAAGGACAATAAAGTTTTATG
This sequence comes from Octopus sinensis, assembly GCF_006345805.1. Lineage (NCBI taxonomy): Eukaryota > Metazoa > Mollusca > Cephalopoda > Octopoda > Octopodidae > Octopus > Octopus sinensis. Next base: position 40,948,133 of record NC_042998.1, read on the forward strand.
AAGACTATTCTTGAATCAGATAATGAATGACATCTGTCCTTCAATGCTACTTGTAGCGCAATCAAGTTTTTCATCAGGAAGAGGTACTATGGAGATGATGTTCTTTGCAAAACAACTTAAAGAAAAAATGTATTGATTTTGCAGGTGCCTTTTCATCAGGTCTTTGTTAACATTACAAATGTCTTTGATACCATCCACAGGAGAAGCACTGTGGGAAATTCATGGAAGTTGGGCTGTCTGCTAAAATGTAGCTAATGTTGAAGGAATTATGATAATATGAAGGCTCAGATCACATTCAGCCAACATCTTTCAGATAAAAATGCTATAAACAGAGGAGTTAAACAGGCTGATATCCTAGCTTCTAATCTATTTTCAATATATTTTGTTATGATCCTCATTTTTTTCAAGAATGGGTTGTTGGTATCCATCTAATGTTAGAACAACAGGAAGGTCTTCAACTTGAAAAGGTTACACTGCAAGTCAAATAATTGAAAACTTTTAAGAACTGCTTTATATAGATGTCGATTTTGTTAGTTATATTGGCATGCAGCTTATAATCAGTTGAGTTTTGGTTGCATGTGTTGCATTTGGACTCAGAATAAACATGGAGAAAGTAAGGGTGATTGAAAATTAAATTTTAAAATATTTTTATCTAAAAAGACATGCATATTTATATTAATGTACTTAAAATAGATAGTTTATTCTGTAGTTCAATTTATTTATTCTTTCAAAAACTGAACTTTTTCAAAGGCTAAATTTCACTTAACTGAGGATATTAACATCATAACCATCCAAATGCTGGCTTAAATATCCCAAGCCATAAAATGAAAACCCAGGACAAGGTGTGATATTACAATTCATGTTTACAGCTATTCAATTGATATAATTATCTGCAACTAACTGAGAGACTACCAATTTGGCTTCATAAAATATAAAATAAATGAACTGTGAATTAAATAACAAAATAGGCTCTTAGGATTTCTTTATTTTGAAAAATATACCATCATCATCATCATCATACGTTTGTTGTCCATGCTGGCATGGGTTGGATGGTCTGACCAGAGCTGGCAAACTGGAAAGCTGCACCAAGTTTCAGTCTGATTTGCCATGGTGTCTATGGCTGGATGCCCTTCCTAATGCCAACAACTTTATAAAGTGTGCTGGGTGCTTTTACATGTGTTTTTACAAGTGCTTTTACGTGGCACTGGCATTAGTGCTTTTAATGTGGCACCTGCACAGGAATCTTGCAGGACCTTGCATACTAGTGTATGAAAAGTGCATATGTATGTATGTATGTATGTAAGCAAGCAAGCGAACGAGCAATTTTATTATTGTTCATAGCAACACTGACATGGAAAGATACTGGTTATAGTTTGACCAGTGAAGAGTACTTAATTAACTTTTATCAAAATGCAAATGCATAATTTTATCCATGAAAATTTTCCAATTGTAGTCAGTCTCTGGCTTGTGTGGGTTGCTGTTGGAAAGTCACATGTGGCAGTAAAATTCAATTCTTTGCCATACTTCCACAATGAGTTAGAGGTGATCGTAGCAGAATTTCTACAACATTGCCAGCCTCATTCCCTGATTGAAATCCCATGGATTACTATGTGTGAGGTGCAGTTGAGAAAGACACCAGCTGCTCTGCTTCCAACACCAAGGCTGATCTGGTGGCCAAGATCAACAAAGTGTTCAACGATCTTTCCAGGGACACTGAGGAATGCATGCGCCAGGATCCAGAGCCATCTTGAGACTGTTTTGGAAGCTGAGAGCAGTTAGAGTAAACTTAACTTCCAGGCATAATCTGATATTTTGGGATTTTTTCTTGAATACTTTTACCTTTGTATGGGATATTATGCTTTCTTTTCCTTTTATGCAAACTGCTAAATTTAGCCTGAGCACTATGAATGTATGAATGGATGGTGGCCTTGAGGCTAAGAATCTAAGAACATTATACATCTTATTTAAGGTTAATATGATTATTAAAATATCAAACCCTATAGTGGTTTTAAAGTTTGCATGTATGTGGAGGTGTGTGTGTGTGCATGTGTATACAGACATTTTTGGAGTGTTCATTTTTAATATCTTTATACTATAATTTTTATTTTATCACTTTTTTCACCTTTTTAATATTTTAGTAGTTTGGCAAAATGATTTATTGAATGCAAAGTAATTTATTCTTAGGGACCTTCTATCTTGTTGAATGGCAATACCTTGAGTAGCATTATCGATCAAGTCTTAATCACAAGAAACAGAGGAAAATAAAATTAAGTACAAGGCATATAAACTTCCAGTACTCATGTTTTTGTTGGTTGCATTATCAAATCTAGTTGTCTACTGAAACTCATGTTCATATCAATATAGTTTGGGTATTAATGTCCTACAGGATACATTTAAAATGTATATAATTTGGTTTTGCTTTTGGTTAACAAATAAGGTCTCTTCTCTCTCCATCAGGGATTTTTACAGGTTATAGTACTTTGCCTGTATACTCTATTTTGTTTATCACCTACTGGATAAATGAAGTATAACAACATTGCTTTGATTGCATACACTAAAGCATGGCAATTCTAACATTGATTAACTGCTTTACTAGCCCTATACAAATTTTGTGGAGGTGGCATTATAATAATTGCACAATGGTAGAAGTTCTCCCTTAATGTGCAGCAATAATACTAAATTGTTACTGCATGAAGAAGCTTTTTTTATCAAGAATTTTACAAGCTTAATTCTTTTGAGCTATGTTCTATCACTGAAAATGTGAAGCAAAATGCTAGGTATATTTATGAAAATAAGATACAAGACTGTCAGCTTGAATACAACTCTATCATCATGGAGAACAGTTAATATATTACAACATTATATTATGCAGCTGACAAGGACTTGCATTTTATATTTTTGTATAGGGGCCTAAGGTTACTCAGAATAATTTGAAGCCGCAGCTTGTATATATTCATTTGTGACTGATTTTGCTAAAAGCATTTTTGCCACTCTTATATGTTTATATCTACTATAAATAATCTGCAGCAGAAATGACATTTATAGAAAATTTGGGCAAGCATCTTATTCAAATTTTACGAGATTCTTTTATAATTAACACAATTGCTCCTTTTGGTAAAGATAAAGCTGTATTTCCATTAATAAAGTATTGGGATATAAGCATTCCTTAGAGACTACCATTAGTTGTAGCATGCCTGGAAGTTAGTGTTTTTCATTCAGTTACTGCTATCGTTTTTCAGCACATTTGCTGTGATCCTATGTCATTCTAAAGAGTTGTATTTGAGATGACATATGGTATAGCAGGTATTGTAATATTGTGAGGTATAACTGAACAGTTAATGATATTAGGCAATGTATTCAAGTCAGGCAGCTATTTACGTGACTGAGATGCAGATAAGATAGAATCTGGTCATAACCTGAATGCAGATTTTCCTCATAAAAATGTGTAACTATTCTTTCTTGTGTATTTGTTGCCAATATGTGTCATGTCTCACTGACAACAACCATGTAAATACTAAAATTAGTAAGTTTGGAATTAAACTGCTGACTTTCCAAGTACTTTGACTCATATATGATACTAGAAGAGTGATCATTTTAACATTCTACTGGAATGAATTAGCATAATTACTAAGTTGTGCTTACTCCACTGGATTCTAATCTATTTCTCAAATAAATATACAATTTTTATCTAACACAGAGTTTGGGGCACCTGAATGCTTATAAGTTTGTGCCAATAACCAATATGTATTCTTTGAGTCTTAACAATAACTTAAATGCATAATAATATCAGAGCATGATAGCAATCAAAAGAAGAGTTGCTTTTCCATCATCCTGAGAATGTTAACTGACTTAGTAAATAGAAAAAGCTAATACTTGTTACTATCATTTTTTTGTACAAGGCTACTAATGACTTGTGCTATATTTGCTATCATAACAGCTGCCATTTTCTTCTGCGAAAATTTAAAATTCTACAAAACAAATGCATTTTTTCTCATAGTAAGTAGCTGCATTATTGTACTAGTCAATTCATCAAGCTTTTTTTACTAACATAATGTACACCTTGATATAATGCAATATATTTTGGACTTGAATGTGTTATTCTTAAAATTGATTTATGCTGGTTAGGATTTCAATAGAATATTTTTCTGTAATGTTTGTTTGTAGCTATTTTTTTAAAGCAGATATGGCAATTCTGTCTGTGGTCACAACTTGAAGAATCTTCAAGATAAAAAAGAAATAAAAATAAGAATCAGTTGATAAACAATCAACACTGCTTCAGTTTTAATTAAAACTGTATTGTACTGGAGGTATTGTTTTGACAAGCTAATAGCAAGGACAGATATGTCTATAGACCAAAGACAAGATTGTTAGCTGTAGTAGCTAATTAAATGACATTAGTGCTAAATATGTAACATGCGATATAGCTTTGTGCCTTGGGTTTGACAAAGTAAAAGCTTGGGGAACTCCTAATTTTGTTGGTAATAAAGGGCCTCTCTTTATGAAAAGGAAACTATATGTGTGTATAAGAAATGTGATGCTGTGAGCTATTGAAACATGAGATGCAATACAGCTGCATGAAAGAAATTGAGAATGGTATAGATGTATGATGTTAATGAATGAAAAAGATGGAATGCAAGGAAAATTACTAAAGGAACTGAGCATCAGTGATATGGCTGATATGTGCAGAAAAAAAATGAAAGCACAAGATGTTGTATAACTATAGGTCAGCTGTGATTGAGCAGTTAAAAGCCTTCCACTCATGGTCATTCCATCTTTTGTACACATAAAACATTGTTTAATGTGTTTTTCTATTTTTAAAATGGCACAGTGTGATCTAAGGATTATTTAATTGCTTTTGCTATCAGGCCATTCAGCTGTGTTAAGACTCCTGATGAAAGGTATTTGCAATAAAAGTGAAATCAAGCAAAATTTCTGGGGTGAGAGTTGCACAGAGTATAAACCTTTGGGTTTATAAATGAAATGACACGGGATGTGGACACATTGAGGGAAACTGTATCCAGAGCTGTTCCATCCAAGTCAATAACTATGAAAAATAATTCTCATCACTATAACTGAAAAATATCAGCTTCACTAATTTTCTTTAAATGATCAGAAAGGTATCTAGTTATTCTTTCCTATTTTGTTGTTAATTAAATGTTTATATGTTATTGCTAAACAAAGTACCAGGTCTTAAGTTCAAATAATTATTTACAGTGTACAATTAGACCTAAATTGTCTATTCAAGAACAATTATTATATCGAATAAATGAGTCTGCTCACCCTCCTAACTGAGATCAGGCCCCCAAATGCAAACCCCATTCTTTGCCACAAACTAGTCTCATGTTGTAGTTGGACACTCTGCCAGGGCCCTCTCCATCCAGTTCTCGATACCATCACTCCATCTTCGTCTTTGATACCCAAGAGCCCTTTTCCTATTCACTCAGTCTATGAGGATGTGGACACAGGTTCTGGGCTCTGATAACATGGGCAAAAAATTGCAGTTTTCACCATCTGATCATTGTTTAGTTTTGCTCTGGTCCTGTCTCTTCCAGGAATGAATTTTTTTTTGTACAGGCCACTCAACTGATATGGAGCACTCACATACATCATGTCATCTTGAATGCCTTCAATCACTTGGTGATAGTCACCCTTAGGTTCCAAGCTTCACTCCCATACAGTGTTAACACTGCAGAAAATAATCTTCAAATCTTTTGAGAGCATAAACAGGACAGCTGATGAGAGTTATCTACATGTCCATATGTTAAATTAGCAGAACAACTAAATATGTAGTTAATATTATTTACTGTGACTTACAATTCTTTCTATTTACAAAATCTGCTTAGAGCATTAAGAAAGGTTTTTAAGGATGTTATTAATATAAATATTGCATCTACTTCTAATTTTGCTTCTAGTCAACTGGTCTTTTTTGAAAATATGTTTTATTATAGTATTTTTGATGCACATTAAAGATGGAATATTAATCTGAATTTTGGGTTTTTACTTTCTGACTTGGATTTACAGATATTGTATTAGTGAAAGAAAACTGACTGAAAATATTTAAACATGCACACCCAAAATCTAAAGTTGGTGTGTTCTTAGATGCTTCAAAGAGGAATAATAAGTCTTAGTATTTATCTAGGGTATATAATTCAAATTTATCATAGATAGGAATGGGACTTGTTCCTATTTACAAAAATAGTTGTATGTGTTTATTTGGATATTTTTTTTTTGAGGTCATTTGTATGAATTTAGAAAATGACTCATTGCTCACCAAAGAAAAGCTGTATTGGGAAACAAATTGGTACAGATAATCTTGAAAATCCTTTTACCATTCCTATTCAATGAATCCACTGTTAGCATTAATGGTTGCATCTATACAGGGTCAGAAGCATTGACATGCCCAAATCAGATAAACTTTATCAATTTGGGACATAGTGCTGGTTATGGCAACTTGTCAGATTGTGTAGTGTTATGGGGGTGTTTATTGACCTCTCTCTCAACTACACCCCGTATGTAATAATCCAGTGAAATGCTGTCTGGTGAGCTAGGAGAACATGATCATGGAGATTGGCACACATCTCTACTTGGGTTGTTTTAGACTTCTGAGATGGTACTGATTCTTGTTGGAAGGTGTACAGTATTCTCTTATGTACTCAGTCTATCCAGGGCCTCACAACTTTGTCCAACACCTCTGTGTAGACAGAGGCATTGACTCTTATTAATCCCTGTGTAAAAAATGAGGAGATATAACATCTCCCTTATTGCTGACAACTCTCAGAACCATAACAGTTGCTGGGAACTTGGTTGCGCAGAGACATGGATGAGGTTCCAATGGTCATGCATACTATCTGTTGTTTCTTCCATTTACCTTTTGGTCCTGATTGAAGGTCCCCCCTCCCCATCAGAGAAAAACCAAAGCATTCAGCTCTTTGGTGTTTTAACTTGTTTAGCAAGTACTTTACATGGATTAAATAATTCTCTCTTGTTGCATCCCAACATAAACTGACCCCTCCACATCATATATCATTTGTACTAGATGTCCTCATGCACAACTCTTCTGATGGTGCTTTCTAAAAGACCTTAAGGTCCTTTGCAATAGCTCTGATTGACTTTCTGGGGTTTTTATTGATTATTTCTTGGACTTTTTGTACAAAGTCATGTGTTCTAATGGTAGTAGACCCTTTGCATGCATTTTGCATTTAGCCACTGATTTTGGATCCTTGTGGGCAGCTTCCATTTCCTTCAAACTTTAACAATGAAGGATCAGGCAACTTTCAGGAATCAAACTATCTCTGTATCACTAAGCTGCACTTATAAGGCAATGATTACAGTGTGCCATTCGATTTGCTAAGTCACTCTGATGTCTGACATTATTTGTCTGAAAAATAAGGTGGAAAAAAAAGTTAGGAGAAAGAGGCGTCCTTAAAAAACTGGTGCACCCTGTATTTTGATTCTTAACAAATTATGAAGGAAACTACAGTTATTTAAATTTATCCTAGCATCTGACTGACATTTATTTTACTGACTCCAGAAGGATGAAAATTCAGCTTATGTCCCAAGCAACTCTTAATGAGAGAACCATTATAAGGCCATTTTTCATATCAACATATAATGATTTATTTTTTATTCAAGTACTGTCAGCAGTACTCAGTGTTGCTTGGCTTTATAGAAAGTATCAGAAAAAGTCATCTAGCCTATGACTTTATTCTTAAAGATGTGCCCCAATCCAAAGCTTCAGGTACTTAGGTGCAAAGCAGTGAGCTACAATGTGGCACATCCAAACACACACACACATTTATGTGCACCTAAATGTACGTATACACTAATTCATTCACATATCTACAAACCTCATGCACACATAAAATACCCATAGTATTACACACAAAGGAGTATTATTTGGTAACATCTACAACATTTTTGGTGCCTGTCTAATTGAGAGTAGGCAATCCTCTCTCAGCTCATTGACCCTTGACCTAGCTGAACATGGATGTGATAGTTGGAGAGAGAGAAAGAGAGAGGGTTTCACCAACATTTTGATGGTACTCATTTTCAACTGAGTAAACTGAAGAAATATGAAATAAATTTCCTTGCTCATACATCATGCTTGCATGTTTGTTATGTATACATACATGCATGGAGTGTTAGTGGGAATAATTTAAATTCTTGTTATGAGTGCAATCTTACCAACAACACAGCCTATCAATTCTGTTTCTTCAATCAGATATATTAGTTGTTTGACTACCAACCTTGTGTCATTACACAAATGTAGAACATCTAATTTCCTCACCACAAGTAGTTTTGGGCTGTTGAGAAATACATTAGTATACTTTACAGTTTGTTTGGGATGTAAAACAATGTCTATTGAAATGTAGATAAATTCATCTTTATGTAATTATTGAAGAATTTGATCATTGATCATCTGAACAGCTTCACTAATTGATGTAAATATTGCTTTTTCACAGAGCCATTTTTAAGTGTGGTAATTATGTTGAATGTTGAGAATTGTTTTTTAGTTGGTCAGCTGTTGACCAATCACTAACGTCAGCCACAGATAGTCCCATTTTGATCAGGTACAACAGTTTCCTCTCTAAGTTCCAAAAGGTTTTATGCTTGTTTCTAGTTTCAGTTTCTTAATTTTTTTTTTATCTAGTTTCAGCTCACGAGCTGTGGCCATGCTGGGGCACCGCCATTATGCAATTTTTAAATGTAATGATTTCAAGCAATTTTTGGTTTGCTCAGTTTTTGTCCCCTTGAGAATGACTGAAAATATCTGACAAATGACCTCTTCTGAGACTCTGCCAAAAGGAGAATTTATTCCCATAATATCCCTTACAGTGTGATCCAAAGCCTTAAAAGTAATTTTATAGGACACAGCTCACTCTACCTTGTTATCAAACACTGTTTTAGCACTTCTGTTACACCTACTAACGTTGTATTGTATCATCAATAGTGCAGTTTAACAGTAGTTTGAATGCATTGTGAACTGTTTTGCATCCAGACAGTATGACAAGAATACCTGAAGATGCAACTGCCATGGCAATTTTCCTCGTGTTTACTTCAACCAGAAGTAGTTTTATTAAAAAAGATTGTTCTTGTTCCTCCAGGTGCATCACGATAGAATATTTCACACATCTTGATCTGAATATGGCCATCAGTTGCTTAAAATGTTGTTCTGATTATCAAGTAGCTTAGCTTTGCATTTAACCATCTATTAAACTAGTATCTTAATGGAGATCACATTGAACTTGGTCTGGCTACTATAAAACAGACCATATTTATGCAGTTTGTTTCCACCCATTGCCAAAATTTTGTAATCAGTATCCATGAGATCTCTTAATATAATATTCCTAGAATGAATGACAATCCTAATATCATGTTGCTGTAATTGGTGTTAATAAACATTAGACAATACTCTACAGGTCATTGGAAGATGACAGTTCGCATATTTTCAGTGAAACTGCAAAGAAGCCTTGCAGTTTTGTAAGTGATTATGAACCAACTGCTTCCATCATTGTTGCTTCTCACTGACCGTTATTTTGTATATAGCACAAATGCAACTGTCTGAAGCTGATGAAGTGATTTTGTTCCTCTAACATCATGTTGGATATCCTTAAGTAGAAATATCCCTGCTGATTGGGAATGAATAGCATAGGCACTTCCCAAAGTGTAATCAACTGTAATATACCTATAACCTTCAATGGGAACATCTTTTTTCCTCTGAACTATTTATTTTGTTCTAGGTATTAAAAAACAATAAAATGTTGCATATTTAGGGTCTCTTAAAGGTTGAGCTTATGGTATTGCATTTGTAACATGTTACTAATAAATAAATAAATAAATTATATATGTATGTATGTTATGTCAAGTCACTTTCAAGTGCTACTGGTAACATGTAACCCAGTACAACCTGTTGCATGGTCGGGTCGTCGGCGACTAAACCGGCAACCCCACCAAGCTTGCTTGGTGAGGAAGGTGTTTATTGGACACCCTGCGGGATGAAAAACAAAACCCGTCAAAGGGCGGAGGAACTCTTGAGAGTCAACAGCCATCCAATAAATGTTTTAAGGCTGTATCATGCGCGGGGACATAGAAATAATTGGACTGAATACCCAATCGCGTGGTTAAACCATTGGGAGTGAAGGACTCCTAGCCTTTGTTTGGGCATCCTTCTAGGAGAAGGTAACTCAGGTAACTGGGATAACTCCAACATAAACCTGCAGCTCAGTGGTTACCGATGATGTTGACTTGTTCTTCTTTTCGGATTATGGCTGCTGTTGCTTAGTGAGTGGGATTGACTCAGTGCACAGCCTTTCCTCCCTTTAAAAAAGAATCTTCTTGCACAGGCATTGCATGATAACAACATTGATTAAGCTTCATGCAATGGCCATACTCGATAACGAGGGGGCAGCCACCATGTATGTATGTATATGTGCTTGCATGCACACATCAGAATATAGACGATATATCTCTATGGCTATAGAAAAAAAAAAAGTATATCAACATATTGTAATCTGTGTGCATCAACATAACATTTGGAATGCATGCACATATATATGTACACATCACACTCACATTGTCTATACACTATCCAGCTGTTGTATATATCTCCACTGCAGTTTTCCTCTACTTACACTCATATACATAACCCTACTCACACTCACAAATATGTAATTTATTATTATTATTACTGAAGCTGTCCTCTTCAAAACCCTAGCTTGTATAATAGTTGGATTGCAAATACTATTTCCATATATGGTAGCTCCATTCTATTTCTATTTATGAAATTTATATAAATTATTTTTGTATTATTGTGTTGATAATATCAACAGAGATATTTAAGTATTGCTTTTAGGTGAATTCTTGATATTGTATGTTATTTAGATAAGTTTTTTTATTTTAAAATCTACTTCTTAAAGAAAATAGTAGATATCATCAGGTATAGTTGTGGAAAGTACCACAAACAGACATTGAAGGTAGATAAGGGTTTAAGATAAAAAATATATTACAATGTACATTGTTGTTTGATACTCAATTTCTTTTTATAAGTGTTAGATTTTGTTGTATCTGTTTTAAAATATTTCCTGGGTTAACTTCAAATCTTTTGGTTCAATCATTGTATGTGTATATTATAGTTTACAATATTTTAAGCAGATTGATATAATTCTCATTTCAAAATATTTCCCAAGTCCACACTTAGAATTTCAAGATCATAACTATTTTAATATTCTATGAATATCTATTTTATTGTTTGCCTGGCATTTGCAGATGTATGTCTAAATTGTTTGTTTCTGTTTTGGGCAATGCTATTTTCTTTCACATGTATCATACATTATTTAATTTCTCCTCATGAATTCTTTTTATACTGTCAGGCCAACTGTTAGATTGTTTGAACTTTACCTTTTAGATACACTGCATCCAACTTATAATATTTCTCACATTTTTCAAAGTTTATTCTTATTTATTTGTTTCTGATTGCTGCTAAATATAACTGCCATTTTACACAGTCAAACTTATTTGTTTCTTGCAAGAGCAGCAGATGTTCTGAAATTTATAAATGTTACAGAGGGAACTCTTCGGAGCAACATACCTAGAGGTAACAATTTGAAAACCTAAATCAATTGTTCCATGAAAAATTTAATGATAAAGATTTTGAACTCTAAACTACTCAGCTCATGTTCAGTTGAGTATTCTAATATGCCAATACAGTTTATTGAAAAATTTGATATGGTTGAAAATATGGTATTTTTATATTTACTACTACTACTGTAAAACTGAGCTAGCACAAAAAAAAAAAACCTTGACTGGTTAATGACAAAAACCAATGTGAGTAGTTTTACATTAACATTTATTTAATATCTGAAATTTGACTCTTTTACTACTTTGATTCATGTAAACAGAGATGTACACCTTAATGTCACATATATAGAGCTAAGTGTTGGGTTGATGGCTAATGTTTTCTAGTTGCTGAGTTCTCTTAATGTAGCTTAGAAGAATTTAATATTTATATTTATTAATATTGCTCGAGTTTAGAACACTTTCTAATCTACCTTAATACAAAACAAAAGTGAATAAAATATTAGCATATTACAGAAGTAAAAAATAGAAATAGATGAAATTAAAAAAGAACATGCAGTCTTAGCTGTAAGTCCAAGTGGGGTGACATCAATGAACCATACTTAAGGAGTGCATATAACCCAGCACACTATAAAGTGGCTGACAAATGAACAAAGACAAAATTGGGTCGGCAGGACTCTGTAGTCTTTCCAGGGACAAGATAACTTCTCTAGTGCTAGTGCCATGATAAAATACTCCCAGTGTACTCTGTGAAGCGGTTGGTATTAGGAAGGACATTTAGCTATAGGCACCGTATCAAAATGAAATGTGGACATTGTCCCTGACCTATCTATGAAGGTAGTAACTTCCAATAAGAACTGACTTGGATCATCATGGTCCATTGAACCCATGCCAACATGGAAAGTGGACATAAAATGATGTTGATGATATTGCTTACACTAACACACTTCCCCCTCTCTCTTTCTCTCCGTCTCGGCAATATTAATAGACATTTGTTATTGGCAGATATTTGAGACTTTTAGAAATACATAGTGAACATCACAAAACATTCAAAACCTACCCTTGAGAAAAACAAGCATAAACAAAAAATTGCTATTAATAACTATTATTTTTTAAAAAGTAATGATATTAAATTGAATAAATAACAAGATAGTACAAATAGAGAAGGGAAAAAATAAAGAAAACTTGAATCTGAAAGTAACAAAAGACCCAGAAATTCAAAGTTCAAAAAGTAACACTAAAATTCAAGAACAAATAATTTAATATTTCCCTTAGGTATAAGCAAAATATTGGTTTCAAATCTTGGCACAAGGCCAAGAATTGTTGGGGAGGGGTAAGTCAATTACAATGACCTCAGTGTTCAACTGTTATTTCTCTTGTTGACCCTAGAAGAATGACAAGCAAAATCAACCTTGGCAAGATTTGAACTCAGCCCATAAAAATGGATGAAATGCTGTTAAACATTTTGCCTGGCATGCTCACAAGTTGACCAGCTTGCCACCTTAAAGCAAAATGTTAAAACAAAAATTCCCATCCAGAAGGGTTCAACAATAAAAATATAATAGATTTACTCACACTCACTAACCATAAAATAAAATAATTTATGTATTAAACTGACATGCTTAAAGTTGAATGTAACTAAGAAACTAAATAAAAGATGAAAAAACAAATGTAGAGGAAAAGAAAAGAAATACACCTCATCTCACCTTCTCTGCTCAGCTTAAAAGTTTATGACTGATTTGCATTAGATGAAGTGAAAGTACATCAGTGGCTAAGTTGCAAAAGTGAAATTTTTGATGCTTCATGAAAGAAATAAATGAAAACTGAACATAATAGTTTTTGAGTGTTAAATGGCTCTGGACTTTTTTTTACAATATAGCTATTTCAATTTCAACGCATTCCCAATTCAACCAAGTCACTTGCAAAACAAGTTGTGGTATGGGGTAAAAAGCATAATTCACCTACCTTGCGGGTCCTCTCATATATCCAACCAGGATATATCCATAGGAGCCCTACCCACCTAATCTCCAGCCAGTAAATTACCTCAACTCATGTGATCACTGTATCCATCCCAAGCAGCAGCCCCCAAAGCATAAGAGGCCCACACAAGTCATCCTTCTGCTCATAAGGCCTTCCACATTCCTCTCCTTCCAGCAAGGCTCCTTGGTCATTCACATAATGTCACTGACCTTATGCTTCTAACTCACCTCTGACCTCGAAACTCACCTCCTGACCTCGAAACTCTCCACATCACTTCACTCCATGTCAAAATCTGCCATCCACTGTGTGGACATCTCACCCACTGTTGACCTCCACAGAGATGTGGCGCTGCACACATCCTCTTCCTCTTCCTTCATCACCTGATGAATCAACAATTCTGCAAACATCCAAGACATGATGCAGCATTCCATTCACAGGCATGTTATTTCAAGAATTAATTGCAGTTACTATTCCTTTTCCCCATTGAGATGTGCAGCACACATTTGGGGGCTTGACCCAGACTTCACCCCCTACCTGTACAGAAGCAGGCTCTCTGTCTTTTGCAGATCACTGTGATACCATACATGGATATTGCCATTCATATCTGAATACCACTCTGCATGGTACTGACTAGGGTAACATATTATACTAGAATACTGCCTCAGTTGCTGAGATATGTCCCCCTCTCCATCATGACCTTGATTGTGCAATAGTGTCAATCCACAATACCATTTCCACATGGCCTATATGCCACTCTAAAGAAACAGTTCATGTTCTATTTCTTAAGCATTTCTAGCTGCTCTTCCAAGCAAAATGCTATGCTGTTGTCCATCAGCAACTTGTCTACTGGTCTCTGCTCCAGCTACATCTCATTCACAATTCAAGAAACTTCATCTGCAATACCTGTCTTGATTTCCTTCCATATTGCCACCACCCCAGTCTGCAGTTGATCATCAAGAGACATGTCCCCTACCAGTAGTGAGTTACATCTACTGCCAGTCATTTCCAGTTGTGTTCTGCTGAGATGTTTCCCACCTAGTGCAGCAGGGGTCAATGGACTGACACCGGCCACAACTTCAGACCGCATTTTGAATGCTTAGTGTCTTGTTCTCTCCCATATGTTATATGGTATGCAGTCTTCCTAGCTGACATACTGCAGCTATCTCCAGCTCTGAATCCTCTGGCAGCTAGCTCTCCCAGAATCCCTAGATGGTGCTTTATTAACATCTTTGCTGCCTCTTTCGTTTGTACTCTCCTCTCAGCAGTGATCACTGATCCCACCCATCCAAGCACAATGGCTGAATCAGTTTGCATCTTGATAATATGCAGCCCCAATCTCTGGACCAGATTCATTCCCTTCGACAGTGTGTCCAATTCAACTACATTGATGTGATTGTGATCATCCATTTGCCTGAACCAGGCTGTGTCCTCCACCTCAATTCCCCCTATTTCCAGAACAACCTTTGTTACTATGCTGCTACCATCACACCATTTGGTCTCATTCTCCAATTTGGGCGTATACTAGCATCCTCTTACTAGGTCTTCCACTCTTACAATCTCTAGGTTTGAGCTAAGAAAATCACTGGTGACACAGATTTCTAATTTTAATACTTGCTTTACTTTTAGAGCTTAATATCTTTACAGATATGCACTTATCAGTGATGCATAAAAATAATCTGCTCACATCTTCCAATTTATATAACTCTTCAATATACCTGATCCATGTTTTCAAAGACAAGGAATCCACTTATAATTATTTTAATGACTGGAAAGAAGTAATTTCAAAACTTTGTTTGAATTTGAGAAATATATCTGTTGTGAAGAGTGAGAAACACTGTCATTGTAAACATCCAATTCAATGCCAAATTTTTGTTGACTCTAACATTAAACAAATACCAATGGAACATATATCCCATGGACGAAAATCAGCCAATTTAGATGAAAACTTTACACAAGTGGTACCCAAGAATAATGCAAAGTTAGTAATTTCAGTAGCATCAAGCTGCACAAAAAGTTAACATAAAGTTAGAAGCTAATGCAATTGCTTTTCAGAATGACAGATGGTTAGCCCAGATACTAATGTTTAGTTTTGGATGTTGCACTATGACAAGCTCTGCAAACACACTGTGATATATACATTGGTTATTTTGGAAATTGTGTAAGTTTGGGGTGCATTGAAACTGAACAAAGCAGATGTGTTAACTATATTCCATGCATCAACTAGAGAAGACAGTATTGGAAGATTCTATGAACTTGGCAAAATCTATGTAGTTTCTATAGTTAACAGGGCATCTCAGAATTTATATAACTGGCTCAAGAAGGTGACCAAACAGAGAAGATGAAAGATGCATTTGCCATCTTTGTATATTTAATATACTGCACAAAAGCTGTCTGTGTATCAGATTTTCTAGACCTAAGGTGGCATCTGTTCTGCAAGAATCTGGCAGAATGTAGTAAGTTGCCTTCTACAGCTCATTGAAAACGCATGTGCACAGAGTAGGGTTTAGTGTCGAGCCACTGCCATATGGCAACTTCTGTTTGACTCAGTAAATCTGGCATGCTACCAGTTACAACAGTGAGGGTTCCAGTTGATCTGATCAATGGAACAACCTGCTTACGAAATTAATGTGCAATTGGCAGAGCACTCTAAAGACATTAAAACCCTTAACATAGTTCCCAGGAAGATTCAACTTGACACAGAATTACAAGGCTGATCTTTTGAATTACAAGTACTACTCATTTTTTCCACTAAGTCATACCTGTTATTAGAATAACTATGGTGAGATATTACGTTCAACTATGAAGGTTCCACCTGCTTCACAAATCATGTAGAGTTGGTTATATGTGAAATCAAATCCCATACACAACTTGGAGTTGTCCATGCAGAAGACAAATTTGGCTTCCACAGACCTTCATGTGGAAGTGACTGTAAAAATGGCATAGACTTTGTCAAAAATGATAGGACAGTGGAGATCTGTAAAAGTATATTCTTAATATAAACTTAATAAACCATTGTAGAACTTAAAACTAACAAGGCTGCTTTCTTACATTATAGACACATAATTTATAACTTCACAAGACTTGCTATGTGTATTATGTAATACAGTTATTACAGAAATATAAAGACAATAGCTTTCAATTAACTGTGTTTGTTGCTTTTTCTATAATCCTGATCCTGTTTTGAGGCCTTTATTGGATTCTATGATCCAGAAAGCCTGGGTTAAGCATGCTTACGTTTCTAGATTAACTAGAAGCTGAGTTAGCTCAAAAAATTTATTTCATATTGGCCATATTGAAAACCCCAAATGGCAGGTGTCTGTGCATTCATTTTTAGATTTTTTATTCTAAAAATGTACAGATTTGTAAATTGCCAAGAAATTTTAGCAAAATTAAGACAACATTTAACTATCTAGCTATTTCTCATTTTATGATAATTTTTCCTAATTTCAACCTCAAATTTCCAACTACAGGCATTTTCCCATTAACAGAAGCATTGTTTTCCTGAAAATCCTGCTACAATGTAGAATTTCAAAATGTAAAACCTTTTCCCCCACATTGACTTCGATGCTCTGGAACTTGAAAGTCAGTGTGGAAATAGGTTTTGCATAACTATGTCAAGCTTTTCACAAACACAACACTTCCATAATGCAAGGGGTACCTATATATTTATGATATTTATAAAGTTATTTTTAATCACCTATTTGTTTTCTTTTCAGGCTGATCGTCCAGTTGTTAATGATCTGTTCAAAGATTTATCTGATGGATGCAATCTACTTTCACTGTTGGAAGTTTTAAGTGGCGAAACCCTAGTAAGTATATATGTGTGTTTTCATGAATTGTTATTCTAAGTTTCATGTTAACTAATTATTCAAACAAATCATTTCAATAATCTGTAATGTGAAACCCATAGTGATGATCCAAGAAGCTTCAGCTTCTAAAAATTATTATATTTATAATATAGGTGTGTGTGTGTATATATATATATGTGTCTTGGCATCACTCAGCAAGACTTTTGTTAGCCACTCTCCAGCCATCTATTTAAAACTGTATACAGCTATGGTACAACCACACTTAGAATTCGCATCATCAGTTTGGAACCCCTATCTTGCTCAGAACATTGACCTCCTGGAATCTGTTCAGAGACGTGCAACCAAACGCATACCCTCTATCAGACACCTACCATACTCTGAGCACCTTGTTTCCCTGGGCATGGATTCACTGAAGCTCCGGCGTCTGGCAATGGACTTGGTAAACACCCACAAAGTTATCAACCACCTCACCAACAACAACACTGAACACCTTTTTGATCTTCATGTATCTAACACATGTGGACATGCCTACAAAGTCAGAAAACAACACAGCTCCCATGACTTTCGGAAACATTTTTTCACGCTCAGAGTTGCTGAAGCATGGAACAAACTGCCTGCGTCAGTTGTTGACTGCCATGACACTGCATCCTTTAAGGCCCTCATGCTTTCCGAAATCCGCCGAAACTACACCTGATTATACATACACTTTAGATGAGTTGTAGTGCACCTGAGCACTGTATACAATGTTTTTATTATTATTATATATAAAATAAATGATTAAGAAGTTTGTTTTGTAGTCATGATTTTGTGTCTTTTTTTTTTTTCTTAGTATGCTTTTCACCATGGCTTGACATTAATTTAAGGTTTATGAGTGAAATTGTGCCGCTGGAAATCGAAATCCCAACAGATGGATTGTACATGTAATTCAAAAAGCCATCACCCTTTTCAGTTACTTTGTCAAACTGATTTTTGTCCAAATATTATGTGAAAAGTACAAGCATCTATGGAATACTCAGCCACTTACACTTGTACTCAATAAATTACACTTGTACTGAATAAATCATTCAGTTGTTTAAGTAACTAGAATAATTATTGTCAAAACTGGCAGAGAATTCAGTTACTTCAGGAGAGAGAAATGTTAAACTCTGCTGAATGTCCTTCAGAAATGACACTTTAAAATAAATGAATGAATGAAGTTTTCTCTTATGAGAAGTGTACTAACATTTTTCTCAATTAGTCTTCTCGAAGTACCATATATCTAACTGTTGCAATTTGTTGAGATAATTTCAAAGTAGAACTGTTGAAATTAAAACAGAACATATGAATACTTTTTCTGTTATTCAATTTTTATTTTTAATTTCCAGTTAAAGCGAGAACTAGACCTTAAAACTACAAAAGAAAAAAAAATTTTGCTATCTACCTTTGTAGATAACAATGCAAGGGGGATAATTATTTTAAAAATGCTAAATTATTCTCCCTTATTAGATGGATGTCGGCTTTTCATAAAAAGAAAAAGAAAAAGAAACAATTCTACTAATTGCTCAAGAAAAAACTGAAGTTAAATACTTTACTGAAAAAACCTAAATTTTAATATTTTTCTTAAAAACATAGATTTAAACCAATGAAAAGTTACCAGTTTTGAACAGACTTCCTAATAGCATTCTTTTGATAATACTGGTGAAATACCATTTACATGACTATGTGATAACTCCTGTATACTGTAAACTAGATAAAAATGTATATGCCCATTCTCAAAATAAACCGTCAGTGTGGAATTTTGTTTTATAACTAAGATATATATCTAGAATATTAGGTGTATAAAACTAGTTAACTTTGTTAACTCCAATGAAGTTTGATAAAGCTGTTAACTGGATTTTTTTTTTGTTTTTGTGTAGTATTTTCTGCTTATAATGGATTATAACGTAAACTTATGTTATATATTTGTGTATTTTTCTCTCACTTTACAATATATTCATTTTTCTTTTTATTGCCATTCAATGTTTATCATAATTTCATGGGGCTGGTGGTTAATATGCAGAAGCTGTTTTTACTCTGATTGAACGCAACTGTTTGCTGATGGTTGGTGTTGGGTTGAGACGTTTTGTTTCTATTTTTGATGAAGTGTTTACTTTGGTGGATCTTTTTAAAGATTTAGCTGGCGCAGTGAATAGTCCACCACTTGAGATTAATGTATAGTATCATTTCCATAAGTCCACAATATTTCTAGCTTATGGGTTAACTGTTATAGCTAACTTCAGGCTTAACTCTTCTTAACTGTTTCTCTTTCAGTCCAATGATAACTCTCTTTTTACTGTATTCCCTTCCCATATCTTCATTACCTTCCTCCCTTTCTTCTCACTCCTTTCCTTCTTTCTTTCACTTCTCTCCCCTTTCTTTCTGTTTCCTTTCTTTCACACCCCATTTCTCACCACTGTTCCTCTTTCATTTTTCATTCATTAAATCTATCTTGCTAAATTTTTCCCACTGTCTTATCTATTTTTTTCTCTTCTAATCTCTTCTTTTATTCCTGCTCCCTCACTCCAGCTCCCCCCCTCTCTCTCTTTCTTCTTCCAGCCCACCCTTCTCTCTTTCCCCATGTATCCCATACTTCTTACTCTTTTCTGTCCCTCCCTTTACCCCATTCTTCTCTTTCCCATTCCACCACTCTCCATCATCTTTCTTCTCTACTCCTGAATGAAGCAGCTTCTACCTGCTAGAAATACCAGTGAAGCCTCTTTCAAACCATATTTTGTCATTTTGACTGACATAAGGAACGACATATTGGATAATGTAATTCCTGGTTGAAAGGAAAAGATGTGTTCATTGCCTGAATTCATTTGATTGTATATACAGCTGGTTGGTGCTGATCTGGGGCTAAACAACAATTCCCTGCTCCCCCTCTCTCTCATCTACTTCTTACTCTCTTTCACATCCCATGTCTCTTCTCTGCACTCTTTCTATGTGTGTGTGTGTGTCTCTCTCTCTCCCTCTCTCTCTCTCCCTCTCTCTCTCTCTCTATATATATATATATATGAATAACATATAGCCTATGGCTAAAATGTCTTTTGTGCTAGATCACCGGCAATAATAATTTATTTTATCGCCTTTTTATTATGTTTACATATATCTATATATATATATACACACATACATCTCTATATATATATATATATATATATATATATATACATACATACATATATCTATATATATATACATATATCTATATATATATACATATATCTATATATTTACATACAAATATATATATATATACACATACATATACAAAAATATACACACACACACACACACACACACACACACACACACATATATATATATATTATATATATATATATATATCATCATCATCGTTTAGCGTCCGTTTTCCATGCTAGCATGGGTTGGACGGGTCAACTGGGGTCTGTGAAGCTGGAAGGCTTCGTCAGGCCCAGTCAGATCTGGCAGTGTTTCTACGGCTGGATGCCCTTCCTAACGCCAACCACTCCACGAGTGTACTGGGTGTTTTTTACGTGCCACCTGCACAAGTGCCAGACAGAGCTGGCGAACGGCCACGAACGGATGGTGCTTTTACGTGTCACCGGCACGGGGCCAGGCGATGCTGGCAACGGACACGAACGGATGGTGCTTTTACGTGCCACCGACACGGGGCCAGACAGAGCTGGCAACCGGCCACGAACGGACGGTGCTTTATATATATATATATAATATATATAATCACTTGTTTCAGTCATTAGACTGCATATATGTTGGGGCACCACTGCCTTGAAGAATTTTTAATTGAATGAATTAACCCCCAGAACCATTTTTTTTAAAGCCTGTTACTTATTCTATTGGTCTTTATTGCTGAACATTGAAGTTATAGGGATATAAACACACTTATACCAATTGTCAAGTGGTAGTAGGACACACACACACAGATATATGAGGTAGTGTCAAAATGTTTTTGGATTAGTTCTGTAGCATGCCAATAAATGGCACAACACAGTTGCATGCACAGTGAGAGCTAGCAGTGACTTTCATGAGGCAGTGTGCCAAGTGACATTGCTGTGTTTACTTCGCAAGTTGTGCCATGTATGCTGTAGTCTGTGATTTTGTCATGGACAGGAACAAAGAGCCAACATGAAATTTTGCATTAAATTTGGGAAGTTTGCTACAGACATTAAGCATGCTTTGGCTAGGTTACAGCGAGAAGGCAATCAGTTGTACACAATGTTTTAAGTGGCAAGGGCACTTAAAAAGCAGAAAAACATCCTTGGAATACAATGAATAATCTGGAAGACCTGCCACATGCGTCACCCTCAGAAATGTGGTATTGTGCATCAAGAACTCATTCCCCAGAGTCAGACTGCCAATTGAGAGTTCTTCTGCGATTGTTTGAAACATTTGAGGGAGGACATTCAGGGAAAGCAACCAGATTGGTGGAGCACAAAGAACTGGATTCTTCATAACAACAATGCACCCTGTCACCAAGCTCTCCTTACTTGTAAGTTTCTCGCCAAATCAACATAGTTTAGCTTCCGCACCCTATTCGCCAGATAGAGCACCTGCATATTTCCATCTCTTCCCCAAGATGAAAATGCAGCTCAAAGGTTGCCATTTTAACACCATTGTCGAGACCCAGGAGTGAATCACAGAAGGTCCTCAACTCGTTTACGGAAAATAACTTCCAAGCCAGATTCCAAAAGTAGCAGGAACACTGGGATTAGTGTATTGCTGCACAAAATGACTATTTTGATAGAGATGATGTTAAAACTTAGGTAAATAAGTTATTTATTTATTTATTAGTCCAGGAACCTTTTGATACCACATCATGTATATTTATATATATATATAGTAGTAAGAGAATAGAGGAATTTTGATTATCCCCACTATAAATATATATATATATATATATATATACTCACAGGACTGAGGCTACAGTAAAAGATTCTTGTCTAAGGTACCATGTGGTTGGGATGCAAGCTTTTTTACACACAGTCATGCCTACATACATATACACACCTCTTAATTACTGTTTTCATTTACTTCAAATATTTTCATTTTAACCAGAATCTTACAAAAGAAGAAAGAAAAGCAACTGGAATTTTGAATTTTAATGCAGTAATGCATTGTATCTTTGTGACAGTTATTTTGTGCCCCCTTAACGTAGCCATGTGTTTTTGTGTCCCCTAATACAGCCACAGGTGTTGTTGCCTCCTTAATACAGTCATGTTTTGTTGTAACCTAACACAGCCACGTGTGTTGCTGGTTCTCTGATATAGTAATTTATGTTGTATCCTTGTGCAAGGTAAAGATCTTGGCTTGCTCCAATTTACCTTACTGACAAAAAAGCACTAATACTTTACAATTGAATGATCAACAGTAAAAAGAGTATCCCTGAATGTAAATATAACTATTCTCACATCACCTGCACATTCTTGACTGTTTGATACAAAAGAAGTCAGTTACATGCATTCAAGCCCTCATTTCAAAATTCTTCAACTACCTTCCATTATTAAGCTGTGCTTTTCCATTGTTTTTGCTCTTGCTGTTGAAAGAGTCTTCTATTCACTAAATATGACCTGTCCAATAAGAAAGAACATGACTTGTAGCTAATATGTATGGGCTTTTAAAATAGAAAAGTTGTAAGTTTGATTAAAATTTCACACATTTGATATGAAAATAGTTTATGTGCACTGCTGTTTCTCTTTAGGTAAATCCTCCACCCCAGAAAAAGTGGTGCAGAGATATTTAACTTTCAGTCACCTTACTAATTTGCTCTGAGACTCAAACCTACTTCAATACAGTGTACTGTTATATAATTGGAATTGTTTCCTCATCTGATTGCATCACTTGCACATTAGCATTAAAAAAAAATACTTCATAAATATAACCCTAATTCATAAAGCACTGTGCTTTCTCTGCTTATCCTACCACTGTCATAATGACCTCTTTTCTTCAGAATCCCCCTCCCCACTGTCGTTCCATTTGAACAAGCCCATTTTACTCAGTTCTCACTTCAAATAGTTTTTCTGTTCTAAAAGTTTGTAATAGTTTTGCGGTTCTAAAATCTTAGTTGTTTACTGAGAGACTGGCTTTTTGGTAGTACTTTGTTATCTCTTTGTAATAAGCTGCACTCATCTCAGATGTAATGTGCTCTTTGCTGACCTACAATCAGTGCTCTTCTCCTTCTGTCATGACAATAATGTAATAATAGTAAAACACAAACTATTTTAATAGTTATTTTGCCCCAAGTCAACCCTGACTGAGCAGACTCGAGATCAAAAGCAATCCAGCTGTAATCATTTCACCTTTTTAGGAGTGTCCCAAACTATTTTATCCTTTGTGTCCTTCTGTTTTTTATATTTGGGTTTGAGGGACTACTTTTTCTATCAAGTTGAGTGACTGCATAGAGGCTCTCATTGGTTTAATTCTGATAAGTATTTAGTTAATCTGTTTATGTACTGTATTTAAATATTTTTACTTTAACTAATAAGTTCACAACTTCTAAACAAATATTTAACATTTAAGTTGCCAGTGTGTGAATCCTTTTAAAAATACTTTGTTAAAAGTGTAAAATAAACCCAAATAAAAAAAAACAACAACAAAAGAACAGAAAAACTATTTGAAGTGAGAACTGAGTAAAATGGGCTTGTTCAAATGGAACAACAGTGGGGAGGGGGATTCTGAAGAAAAGAGGTCATTATGATAGTGGTAGGATAAGCAGAGAAAGCACAGTGCTTTATGAATTAGGGTTAAAATCAAACCAAATCAACATCAGTGGAAATTGCAGCTGTGGTTAAGCGAACCATCCGATCATTTGTCCATTGCCAGCCTCGCCTGGCCCCCGTGCCGTTGGCACGTAAAAGCACCATCCCCTTGTGTCCATTGCCAGCCTCGCCTGGCCCCCGTGCTGGTAGCGCGTAAAAGCACCATCCGCTCATGTCCGTTGCCAGCCTCGCCTGGCCCCTGTGCCGGTAGCACGTAAAAGCACCATCCGCTCATGTCTGTTGCCAGCCTCGCCTGGCCCCCGTGCCGGTAGCACGTAAAAGCACCATCCGCTCGTGTCCGTTGCCAGCCTCGCCTCG
Organism: Octopus sinensis; assembly: GCF_006345805.1. NCBI lineage: Eukaryota > Metazoa > Mollusca > Cephalopoda > Octopoda > Octopodidae > Octopus > Octopus sinensis. Next base: position 40,972,590 of record NC_042998.1, read on the forward strand.
CCCCCGTGCCGGTAGCACGTAAAAGCACCATCCGCTCGTGTCCGTTGCCAGCCTCGCCTGGCCCTCGTGCCGTTGGCACGTAAAAGCACCATCTGCTCGTGTCCGTTGCCAGCCTCACCTGGCCCCTGTGCCGGTAGCACGTAAAAGCACCATCCGTTCGTGTCCGTTGCCAGCCTCGCCTGGCCCCCGTGCCAGTGACACGAAAAAAACACCATCCGTTCGTGGCCGTTTACCAGCTCTGTCTGGCACCTGTGCAGGTGGCATGTAAAATGCACCCACTACACTCACGGAGTGGTTGGTGTTAGGAAGGGCATCCAGCCGTAGAAACACTGCCAAATCTGACTGGGCCTGATGAAGCCTTCCGGCTTCACAGACCCCAGTTAAACTGTCCAACCCATGCTAGCATGGAAAACGGACGCTAAATGATGATGATGATGATGATGATATATATATATATATATATATATATATATATATATATATATATATATATATATATATATATGTATACTAGCAGAGATCCCCGGCATTGCTTAGGATTAAAATGGCATAGTTTGTATATATACATTACAGTTAGTTTGAAGCAAGTGACATGAGAAAGTGCTGCATTGACAACAAAACATTTGTGGAGTAAATGTTGGGCTAATATGACTAAGCAACATGCTATGCATCTGTTTGGAGTATTTCAGGCCCTAACCTGTCATGGAAAATTGTGGGGTGGTGCTTATGTAATTTTTGAATGCACTGCAAAGATGTCAGTGGATATACTCTCTTTTGCAGCAGTTGGCACTGTCTAACATGACCCATCATCTGAAATTTTGACACCTCCTTTAGGTTTGTTGTCCTGCATCACTCATAAAGTAAATTTGGAGGAACTGTGGTTGTTCATTTGTGGGTAACAGGGAACCAATGAGGTGATAGACTTACCCTTGAACTTTGACGTCAGCATAAATTCATGTTTAACCATCTTCTTAGATGCAGTAAACGATGTCATTTGAAATGCAGAGTTGTATTGTCTGATATTGTTCAGAAAATCCTTTGACTGGGTGGAAGTGCCTTCTAGAAGATCCATAAGAGGTTGAGAAGGAGCTGGTACTGCTGGCAATGTTACCTGACCACCTGAGCAGCACATACCATTTGTTTCATTTGAAAATTTTAAACCTCTACAGAAACAACAATTTGTTTAGCACACCAATTTAGACAGTTATCATTTTTGTAAGAATGGGATGGAACATATCTGAAAACAGCTTCAGGAGTTGTGAAGAACAAATTTGTATGTAGTCTCTTTCTGAGAGCTATTCTATTGGACCTCTGTCTAATCATTAAAACATCGATTTAATGATCTGGCATTAAGTACTGCAGCATGCGTTTGCTGATCTTGGAGAAGTCTCATCTCCCTTCTCTCTCTTGAGACTCCATCTGACATGCTGCAGCATGCCTTTGCTAATCTTGAGAAAATCTCATCTCGCTTCTGTCTTCAGACTCTCACCTTCAGTTTTCTACACTCCTCCTTGCTTCATACTTGTTTTTGGAGAGATTACATCTTTTCTTTGGGATATTTTTTCAATATTGTAAACAAAAAATTATGAACGTAGAAAAAATTGTACATTAATCCCTATTTTTGTAAGCAGTTGTATGTATGTAGTATGCTTTTATTTCTGTATGCAGTATAAATTAACCAAATAGAAGCACATGTATGAACTACTAATTTAATGGTAAATGCTACAATAATTATTATAGATAAATTTTTTAATATATATTTATCAAGCACATGAATAAATGAATAATTTACATCCTAATGTGAACAACATTACACGTCAGCAACTTTCCATCTTTATGGCCACCACAGCAGAATGGTGTGTTAGTGTATGTGTTGACTGACATAACGAACAGCTGGAGGTGAAACTCTTTGACAAAAAACAATTTTACCGTTCAATTACCTGTTAATAACTATTGCAACAGTTGCAAGGTATTTAGTTACATATTTCCCCTTAAATTAACATTAAAAGTTCAAGGGTAAATGTTAATTTAAGGGGAAATATGTAACTAAATACCTTGCAACTGTTGCAATAGTTATTAACAGGTAATTGAACGGTAAAATTGTTTTTTGTCAAAGAGTTTCACCTCCAGCTGTTCGTTATGTCAGTCAACACATACACTAACACACCATTCTGCTGTGGTGGCCATAAAGATGGAAAGTTGCTGACGTGTAATGTTGTTCACATTAGGATGTAAATTATTCATTTATTTCAAATATAATAGAAATTAGATGATCTTAATGCTATCATATTAGAATTAAAAGTAAAAGAATGAAAGTGAAACAATATTATAGCCTTAACACATGAAAGACTGGCAGTTGGCTATGTGTGCAAGTCTCCTATGTGTCACCAGCGCTGTCCAAAAGAAAAGGCTGCTGCTTTAGAGCTGATACAGCTTGGCATCAGTCATTTCAAGTATTGCTCTCAGAACACAAGCACCCAGAGAGATACAACAAGGTATTATGTCTGATTCTGTAACAGTCCTTCCAATTGACAGTTTGCAAGTGGAATATTTTTGTTAACTTGAATGGATGAATAAAAGTTAACTTCACCTCAGCAAGATTTGAACACAGACCACAATGATTTGGAACAGAATGCCACCAGGCATTCTATTCAATGCCAGTTTGCTATTTTAATGTATCCTGAAATTATCTTTGATAAGTAAACGTTTAGTTTTACAGAATAACATCTATTTGTGAAATTTTCTATAATGCATCTTTCATAAATAAATTTGGCTAAATTATTTTAATTATAATTTCATCACTTTTTAAAAGTATTTTCTTGAAAATATGAAGGAACTGAAACTAAATTAGAATTTCTTAAGTTAATATTGCAAAACTTCCTACTTAAATCCCATTTTTCTATTAAGTTGCTTTAACCCAATTTAGTCGCTTATTCTTGCCTTTCTTTGAGAATGTAGCACTCCTACACAAAACTGACTTTTACTGGTTCAAGGTTGTTCTTAAATCCCACCAGGACTGTCTTCACTTGAGACATTTTTTTTATTAAGCAAATAAAATAAATTAAAATGTGCCCTTTTTTCTTTAGAAAGGTAACGTGAATGATTTTGTTTTTTTAAACAGAAAAGAGAAAGAGGCTGTTTGCGGGTTCATCACATCAATAATGTTAATCGTGCCTTATATATTCTTGAAAAAAATTATAATGTAAGTAATTATATTTAGCTATACATTTTCCTGATGTTGACATAACTAAATATTTCTAACAACTTTAATTCTCCAATTTTACATTATTTCTGTTCTTTAATTTGTGAATTTCCATTTTTTATGATCTTACAATGAAAGCCTATTGTTTTATAACTTGTATTGGTAGCATTTAGACATTGTTAATTGATATTAATATGGAACACACACAGACGCATAATCTTGCTTATATTCACCCTCGACTGTGTTCACATTATCCATCTCTGGCTAGTTGCCTATATACTGCCTATATACAGCATATACTGGGATGGAATGGAATGGATACTGATACATTTGTTTTGGAAAATTGTACCATTCTTTTCTACAATCTAAACTTAAGATAGTTCAGTTGTAATTTTAAGTAAAATGATCTTCCTGCTATTTGCTATTCTAATGCATTTAGAATTTTGATGTACTGACATTCAACTGTTAAGTTAAAAACTATGGGCTGCTCACATGGGGTGTTAATAAATTCTGCCAGTTTGGTGAGGGACTTTATGAAAGTCAAGTGGCTAAAATGTGAATGGCAAAAAAAGTTCTGATAACTGCTATTTCTATTAAGTAAGGGCTTTCAAAATCACTAAGCCATCTGTTGAAATAATTGTGTTATCAAATCTCCTTCAATATGCTTCGGACAGCTTAGAATAAGAGGCATATTTAAGTCCATAAGTTTAAAAAATGTGCTCAAATATTACATGGAAGTGACAAGAATACTTATCTGACCAATTGGCTAACTGGACATTTCAGGAAAGCCTATGTAGAGTATTTAACCTATAAGTTCTTAAAAGTTTAATCAGCTATATATGTAGCTATGGCTGTTCAAATGCTATAAGAAATGGTTTCTATGTATATAAAAAGCAAGTTATATGAAACATGACTGTAAGTGAGAACAATTGATTTGGGGTCAAATTTTACAATCTATTGGGTATGTAATAATAATTTATTGAGTGCATATTGAGAAAATAACCTGACATGTATTGGATATGCTAGGAGAAAAATGCTGTGATGGAATCTATGTGTGGTCAAAATTGCTCATGGAATATGAGATTGCTTAGAATTAATATGTATGGAGACATGTTTTCATTTCCCTTTTACTACTGATATATATCTAATATATTCATAACAGTAAACCATGACTTTGTTTTGTTTTATTATTTCCAGATAAAACTTGTAAATATTAGTAGTAATGATATTGTGGATGGCAACTGTAAATTGATTCTGGGTTTGGTATGGAGCATTATTGTTCATTGGCAGGTAACTACTTCTCTACTAATTCTTAGATGTTTTCTTGTTGATTTGTAATTGATTTAGTATCTTTATTTTCTTGCAAAAGAATTTCTGACTACTGACATAAGTCTTATAAGTTCAAACTAAAATCAGTGAAATACCTAAAGATTAAATATACAGGATCAAATATAATATTGGTTTCAAATTTTGGCAGAAGGCCAGCAATTTTGGAGGTTGGGGTAAGTCAATTACATCGACCCCAGTACTCAATTGGTTCTTATTTTATTGACCCTGAAAGGATGAAAGTCAAAGTGGGTCTTGTTGGAATTTGAACTCAGAGCATAGATGGACAAAATGTCTTTAAGCATTTTGCCTGACATACTAATGATTCTGCTAGTTCAACACTCTAGAATCAGATGTAATATCAAAATAAAAAATTGTAGGACTAATATGTGTTTTGTGCATAGCTGAAAATTAAGACTTTATAGGGGTAATTAATAGGAAATTTGTGAAGCAATGATTATCATAGACTTACACAATTCTCATATAGTTTTCATTATTAAAAATGTTGCTTCTGAAAGGCTGCAAAAGTTTGGAGTGTATTGTCTAAATCTAGTTATATCTGGATTAATTTTCTTCTTATGCATTATACCTAAATCTTAGTTCAGAGATTTTTGTGATTTTTTAGACATTATCGTTGTATATTGGTATTTCTCATTATAAATCTATCCATTTTTCTTATCCATAACCATCTCTTTTCTCTACCAGCATCTTTTTTAATTAAATACATTATGATACTGATGTCCTGTTTAGCTCCTTATTATCCTCCTCCTTACAACTTTTATTTGAGCTTTGATATGCATCATCTCATCTCTTTGTTGAGAAATAGCAGTCTAGACTCATTTAAAAGGAATTACAGCAAAAACACAAGTGTTATTTTGAGGAGAGAGAACTTCATCCTCTCTTCACTTTTGGCTCCCAATTTCAAGAAATTTCATTCTTTATGTATGTTAGGATTTCTTATTTTCCTTCTTTATAAGGTATTCTTATATTGCCTCACTGCATCAGAAGAGACTTGGTTTTCTATTAATTTATGAATCAAGCAAAATCCAAATATTTGTTCCCCAAAATGCAATAGTGCAAAACAAGAAAATAAAGTGTAATTAAAAATTATAAGTTACATCTAGGTGGTGTCAAGTATGTAAATTTATCTAAAGGTGTGACATTGAGGTTAACTTTAATAGCATTTTGAAGGTAAATTATTATGTTGGTAAATAGGAGAGATGCTAATGAAATACAATAGCAATAATTCAGTTATTTTTGAATAGTGAATTTGAAGGTGTTGGCTTTGACTTAAAATATGTCAGTCAATTGAAAGTAGCAAAGCATAATTACATAAACTTGTTAGTACTATTAATTACCCAGTGCTTCCCTATCACTAGATGAAGGATAGTGTGGTTAATTTTTGAAGATATCTGCTATAATTGCAATAAAGTTAGAAAGATTTCTGCACCTAGATTTTCTTGATAGTTGTAACCAGAAAGGATTTAACTATCTTCATAAAGTGTATTTTTTGGTGCGTGTTGACATTTGAAACTCTACTTAAATGATAATTAAAACACTGTCTTCAAAGGTATAATATTTTTCTTGTGAAAATTTATTTTAGAAATATAAAAGAAAATGAAAAGCAAATGCGCAGTATCTTTTGCACCTAAATTATTTTCTGTTTCTAAATATAACCTCTCTCTTTGAAGAGAGAGAATATAAAACTTATTTCATAACTAAACAGGTTTTATTTGCCATCTTATGTGAAAATCATATTTAGTAATTTTGAGATTGTGTTGAAGGGCCATATCATTAATTCTGCTACTCAACTGTTAATGTCTTATTTATTCCTTACATATGCATATTATTATTAGAATTATTGGATTTCATTTTCTGTGTAAAATGATGATGTCCAGAAGATGAAGAAAATGGATGGATTTGTAAATATCTACTTTTAGGAAAGTGTTGTTCGTTGATATGTGTGAAAATATGTTAAAAAGTATACTGTTAAATATAAGTGATAGTTTTTGGTGTAATACTATAGTGTACAGATGCTAAAATCATGTAATCACAAGCTGTCTTTAAATTTGTAGGTCAAAGATGTAATGAAAGATGCCATGGGAGAACTGCAACAATCAAACTTGGAACAAATGTTATTAGAATGGTGTAAAGAAATCACTAAAGAGTATGTATTTGGCATGTGACCTTAATGTGTTAAAAATGACATAATCTGTCTGTATAGTCTTCGTTTCTCTCTTTAAAGTAAAATGATATTTGGTAACTCTATCTAAAGATGTTATCTGTTGCAATATTTACATAATATTTGTAAATAGCTATGTGTCCATTTCATTATATGAAACATTACTTGTTGAAAGTTCAGAGAAATATTAAATCTTTTTATACTTCTTTCCTTAAAATTTTTTTATCACAAAGATTCATATATAAGTTTTGGTAATCTCAAGAGTAGCATAAAGAACTGATATTTTGTAACAGATATGTTGCAACGGAAGATTTTCATTAAGACTGGAAACATTTTATAATTGCTAGTTTTATTCACAAAAGAAAATGATATCCAGTAAAGAGTGTGAAATAAAGCAGTTTTGGAGTTGGATAATTGTACAAATTTAAATATTTGCATAACTTTATACCTTTTTTAAGTGGAAGCACATGGCCTAGTAGTTAGAGCAGTGGACTTGCGGTCGAGGGATCACGGGTTCAAATCTCAGACAGGGCGATGTGTGTGTTTATGAGCGAAACACCTAAGCTCCATGTGACTCCGGCAGAAAGTAATGGCAAACTTCTACTGAATCTTTCCTCCTGCATCTTGCAGCTCACCTGCGACAGACCAGTGTCCTGTCCAGGTGGGAAACCTATATGCCAAGGAAACCGGCCCTCTGAGCCAGGCATGGCTCGAGAAGGAACGAACAACAACAATACCTTTTTAAAGCTATTTATTCAACTATACTGTTTATCTTTTTGGTTACAGTAGTTCTGATGGTTGTTTCGGGTAACTTTCAATTTGCTCTGCTTCTGCAGACCTATGGCACAGATTTTTGAATTAAAACATGGATTCACTCATCTCTTGCCCAATTAAATTTTTCATTCTGTCATTTGAGCTTGAAGCTACTTACTTTTAAAATACAAATATGTATTCTATGTTCACTTTTTAATTAATACTATATAACTAATTTAATTGATGTAATTTGTAAATCATAAATGAAGCTGCTAATTTGTTATTTAGATGGCATGTATGAATTAAGTGAATATCACTTCTTAGGCTTGAGGAACTGAAAAGCAAATCCACTTGAAACTTTGTGGTTAGTTAAAGTAAAGAAATATTTAGCAGTCAATGATTGCATAAACAAATGAATAAAATCTGTTGCTGTTATAACAGCAATAGAACTTATACATTAACATATTCCATGAAGTCCAGTCTTAGTAACAAATTACTTCATAATATTAACTATTAGAAAGAGAGACTTGTTTTTTAACTCCTCCACATTGAGCACTCCTGTTTTACCAACTCTTATTTATTAATGAATAAGCTATCAGAGTGTTTCCCTTGTGGATATTAATTAACAAGAAAATATATATTCACCTGATCACACATCATTTTCACATATCCAAACCAACTTTTATTTTACAGTATTTGAGACAACTACTCAGGGTAACACCATAGAAAGATATTTTGCTTTTCTTTGAAATCATAAATTTGTGTAATAAATTCTAAAATATTCAGCTTTTTATGTATCCTTTCTTTTCTTATTTATATGCATGTTGAGTTGGCATCTCAACAAATTTTATATCAAGCTCCAAATTCTCTGTAAGCCTTTAAAAAACGAAACCTTAGAAATTAAAAAAAAAACCGAAAACTTAAAATCTTAAAAAACAAAAACTTAAAAAAAAAAAACCAAAAGCTTAAAAAAGAAGAAAGTGTTCCACAATTTTCTATATTGGTAAAGTATTTTGTTATTATGTTGCATTATAGTTAAGTTACTTACTTTTTGAAGCTCTTTAAAACTACATGATCCTGTACAATAGAAACTATTTTGTTCAGCCATTTAGTATATTTACTTATTTTGTATTAATGTATATTCAACAAGTGATGGAGTTAATTAATGCATTCTTAATGATTAAATTATTAAGTACTACTGTTATGATATAGTTATTTTTTAACTATGAATATTGTATGTGGAATTTATTCTAATAATACTTAGTGAACCAAAAAGGTTATGTTCAAGGTTGGTGGTTCTTCAGCTTTTGTAATTTAGTACCCTCTTTCACTAGATAGCATCTTACAAATGACCTCTCAGCCTGTTTTTAAAACAGAAAGAAAAATCAAACTGAAGCTAATTTTGTTGTAGTTTATTATGAATATTTGCTTTCCTTATGCAGCATGTGCCTCTTTGTAAATATGTGTGGATTAATGCCTCTCGTGTTAAATTTTTTTCATTCATTAATTTTATTAAATAAGGCAAGGATTTATGTAATGAAATTATATTGGAGTGGATGTATCTTCTGTCAAGTTTCTGTTCACTGATGATACACTGTTCTGTTCATATTTTAATCCCAACGGGTCTTTTTGAAAATGTGTTTAAAATATGAAAAATGTATTTACTTTAAATATTATATTTCTAAGAAAACCTTTCTAAATATTTAGTACATGTCATAACACTCCCTTTGTGAGCTCATAACACTACTAAAGGAGCAAGGGTGCATTCTACTGTTTTGGCTAAGAACCACTGCTTTAGACATTAGGTATGCTATTTTAATTCTGAATCTTGTAGTAAACCCAGTATCAGTAATCAACAACAACTTGTCTGATCTACCAGTGTTAATGTTATTAAAGATTACATGTTGAAATATAAACAGTTCAATTTAAACTAATATCTTAAATCATTTTAAATAACATTTTTGACTTCATAATGCCTAGAATGTCATTCTTTTAAGATTTCAGTTGATATTCAAGAAGTAAATAAAAGTATGCAGTGTATGTGTTGAAATAATTTTAAGACAGAATATTGTAAAGCTTTTTAATCACCAGAGTAGACAAGTAGATGTTTTTTTCTTTGCTTTCTTTCAAATTAGTCTCATGAGTATTAAAATGTTATGAAAAGAAAAAAATTAGATGTACAGTTTCTTTTAGCTTGGGATAACTAGTGTATTGATTGAAGTTATTCTCTTGGACTATATCTGTCTTCAGCAGCCTCATTAGAGACATTTACAAATTACTATAAAATTATCATAAAAATTTATTTGATTAACCAACACAATTATGTTTGTTAACTATTTTGTTTCAATCTCAGCTAATGAAATAGAATATTAAACATGACTGTGTGGTTGAGAATTTCACTTCCTAACTTTGTGGTTGGTTTTGCATTCAGTTCCACTGCACTGCACTCTTGGCAAGTGTCTTATATTATAACCTTGGGCTGACCAAATCCTTATGAGTGGATTTGGTTGATGGAAACTGAAAGAAAACTTATATATAATATATATGTATGCATGTGTCTGTATTTTTATTTACATTTGCAATTGTTTGTATGAATGTGTGGTAACCAAGTTCTCCTGTCAATAAATCATCCAGGAACTTTGTTCCTCCTAAGCCATGTGAAATAAGTGACCCTTTACTTGGAACACAGGTAAGGATTAGCATCAGAGAGACATCTGGGTTGTAAAACAATGTGTCAAATAACATATTCATCAAACACATGCAAGCATGGAAAAATGGATGCAAAATGAATGAACTGCATATAGTTTTATTCCTGAAAAATAAATGGTTATTAAAAGAAAAATACCCTTTGATTGAATACTCAATAATTACAGATTGATGTCAAAGAAACTAATTGAATATATGAATAGTGGAATAAATGCAATGTTTAATTGAAGGTGTGAGAGTAATAAGTAATGAATAAATCAAGGATATTATTTTTTCGGGTGACATTAGTTGTTAACTAATAATCTAATATATATTAATTTTGTTTTTCAGCTATGATAAAGTTGAATTAAAAAACTTTACAACAAGCTGGAAGGATGGTTTAGCATTTAATGCATTAATACATAAACACCGGTAAGTCAAACTTCTTTCAGTTTAGTTAATGACTAAATGTCTGTTACAAGGTTCCACTCCAGCAATTATCTACAGCAATTAGAATAAAATCAATATTGATTAGGTTTCATATTTCTAGCTTTTTGCTTCAAATTGAAATGCAGACCAAAATGACTGAAATCATTTAAAGAAAAACACACGTGCACACACACACACGTGCACGTGCACACACACACACACACACACACACACACACGTGCGCACACACACACACTTTACAGTTATCTACATTATCTAACCTTCTTATTCCTCAAATTTTATTTTTATGTAAAATATACCATGGCAATAAATGAGCTGTTCAGGAAGTGAATCTTTGAGAACATTCAAAACTAGCTGACTGTTTAACCAACAGGAAAGAATGCATCAGTGGGATGAAACACAATACAAGATCATGTTGAGCTGTGGAAAACCCGAGTGCAGATTTAATGGAAATATATTTATTTTTAAAATAGAGATTAGAGGTTTTCTTTTTTTCTCAGAAGTATTCCTTTCCAGTGGTTAGTTGAGAGAATCTAAAATGTGCAGGATGTTTAATCTTTTGTATTTGTTCTGTTGTTTATTTCTCACCTCAGTGTGCAAATCTTGAGGCTCCTGCTCATTGCTTGGTTGCCTCTGTGAGCCTATAAGGAATGTGTATCTAGTTGCAAAGGTATGCTTAGTATCATCAGAGCTTTAACAGTATGAACAAAGTCACCAGTATGTGGTTGAGTTCATGAGATGTAGGTATCAATGGATGAAAGAGATTTATTGGTTCTGTGAGTAGTCTAGTGTGGGTTGAGTATAACTAGGCTTAGTTCGTTTCTATTGATATCTGGGAGAAACAACATCCGGTTGTGTTGATGGGGTTTTAAGTTGAGTGAATTGTTTGCATGTTGCTTTCTAAAAAATAGAAAGAAAAATGCTTCCAAAACTTCTGACTAATAATAATAATCCTTTCTACTGGAAGCACAAGGCCTGAATTTTTGCAGGATGGGACTAGAATTACATCGACCTCAGTGTTTCACAGGTACTTAATTTTGTTGACCTTGTAAGGATGAAAGGCGAAGTTGAGCTTGGGAATTTGAACTTAGAACATAAAAACAGATGCAATACCGCTAAATATTTTGTCCAGCATGCTAACGGTTCTGCCAGCTCATTGCCTTACTACTACTGCTACTACTACTTATATAATAATAATGATAATAATAAATTCCTTGAGGCAGTACCAGACAGGGGCTCTCCTGGCTTCTGATCTTAACTGACTGGAAGTGTTATCATGTACATTGTTTTGTCTTGGTATAAAAGATGGGCTACTGCAAATATTCTGCTCAATACCACAGATTTGCTTGTCAGTTGTTTGACCATAACCACTTGAGCATGTCCCCTAGTGGCTGATGATATGTGCATCTCTGATCACAAGCAGAAGTAGTGGGGGAGCATCATAACCATGTGTTGAGAAGAATTCTTTGGAGTTTGGATAACTCACTTCTGGAAACATGGGTGTTTCATTCAACATCCTTAAACAACCTTCATTCAGGGACCTTTTGAGTGGGATGGGCTACTCAACCTGAAGAAAAATCGAAATGGACTCCATCTACAAGGTCTTGTACTGTTTATTTTGATATAAGATCACCTTGTTGCGCACACATAGTTATGATGCATGTGCCTGGTGTACCGTTATCAGCCGGGCAGTCATGATGGGTATACTGGGCTTCATATATTTTATCCCAGTGTCATCATTTTGATGGCATGCACTGCTCTCTCACTCAATAATAATTATTTCTACTCTAGTCACAAGGCCTTGAAAATTTTGTGGGAAGAGGGATAGTTGATTACATCAACCCCAGTGCAGAACTGGTACTTATTTCATTGACCCCCTAAATGATGAAAGGCAAAGTCGACCTTCATGGAATTTGAAGTCAGAACGTAGCGGCAGATGAAATACCACTAAGCATTTTACCTTATTCAATAATAATAATGTTAGAATGTCCTAACGAATGATATGACCACCAACCTTTGCCAATAGCAGAGAATATTCAGGTGAAATTCACATGGGATATGCTAATCAACAGAGATAAGAAGCTGCAACATAACCAACTAGATATTACTCTCTCATGGAAGGAGTCCAAAAAGTAGACACTTGTTAATGTAACTATACTTGTAGACCAAAATATTGTGAAGGCAGGGAATGTGAAAGTCAAAAATTACCAAGACCTAGCATTGGAAGTGAAACACATCCATAGAGTCTCAAATGTGAGTGTGATACCTATCATGACTGGTGCACTTGGGACCATCTCAAAGAAAGCAATATACTAGCATGAAAAGCTAAAAATACCAAACTTCATAGGAAGTACACATTTGGCAGCAATACTCAGAACAGCGGATGTTGAGGAAAGTGTTGTGTCTCTAAGCTGCAGAAAGAGCTGAGAAGTGACATAAATAACACAAGAAAAGAAAGGATGAAGATAATAATAATGTTAATCCAATCATACTGTTTGAAAATTAGTAAAGTTTCTTTTACAAAAATATTTGATATCCTCATCATTCATTTAAACCAAAGTTGCTTTATTCTCCCTATTACTATTAACTGAACTACTACATTGTCCACTCATCCTTACACGAGAATATTTAATCAGAATCAATTCCATATTTCAACATTTATTTAAAGATAAATTTATCTTTTTATGTTTCAACATTGTCAGTTGGCCATAAATTCTTCCAAGGGTTAACCCTTTTTATACAATATTTCTGTTGAAATACACTATCTTTCATTGTCATTGTTGTCCTCTTCCTCTTTGTTTGCCATACATTTTCTTTGCTGGCATAAAAGCTGGTGTTTGGAACATAAACTAACATGAAATTCTGATGGAAAGCCTTAATTAAAATCATTTTAAAACAGAGAGTTAGTATTATAGAACCAGGGGCTGTCTTGTTCATTTTAGTATCAAAAAGATTAATTATCTCAAATTATTTCAGTCCTTTCTATCTTTCTCTTTTGACATCTTCCTCTCTCACTCTGTCAGTCATCTCTATCAAGTAGTATAGAGACAGGCTGTTGAGTTAGTAATGTTTGATGGTGTAAGGTTGTTAGACATGTCTTGTAAAACTTAGAACTAACTGAAAATATATTACATATTCACTACGTAATGAATGTAGCACCCACTTTTTCTTTTGTTGAAATTGATAATATAAAGATAAATTAAATTGTAAATATGTATTATAACAGCATTGTATGTTTATATTTTAAATCTATATTCTTAGGTCTGAGTTATTTTCATATGATGATCTTTTGGATAAAGACAATTACTATAATCTGTCACATGCTTTCAATATTGCACACCAACATTTGAATATTGATCCATTATTGGATCCTGAAGGTTTGTGAATCTATCTATTTATTTTTTTTATTTTATCTATTTATTTTTTAAAAAAATATTTTATGAATAATTTATCAATATGATTTATATATTGATAATTATTCATAATAATTATTGTGTTTTGGTATTTTTAAAAGCAGAAAGTAATAGAAATTAAAAATAATTGTTATTTCTATTTGAAATGGAAAACTTTATTTTGCATATATATTTATATATTTCTTTCTCATGTTAGTCTGAATTGAGGAATTTTAAAGTAGGTTGCTTAACATTCAATTAGCTACCCCCCCCCCAATTTTGCTTGTTTGCTTTAATCCACATTTATGTTCAAGGTTGTCAGTTGTCCTTGAAACAAAATTAGGAAATTGATTCCTTTATATTTAGAACCTGTCATAAGGGAAAAATTTTTTACTTTTCAATGTTGTAATTATTCCTCAAATTAATTAAATCTGTCATTCACACTGATTCTGATCTGATTCAATATGTCTTATGTTTTACTTAATTTGAAATGAGAATCATTGGAAAAAAAAAACAACTTATATTGCCATCATTAATCAATGAGTATACCTCATTTTCCTATGCTAAAAGAGATTAGTTAAGTTAGATTACTGTTGCCCCACTATATTGATAATTTCTTCTTCAAAAGTTTACAACTTAAATATTTCGGTTTACCTTCTCCATAGATGCTATCAGTTTTTGGTTTCTAATTTAGAGGCTACTGATAATTGATATAATCTAAATGTGTGTTGTAAATGTGTGATTATTGTGTTAATATTACTATATTTTCATTACAGATGTTAATGTAGACAATCCTGACAAGAAATGCATTATAATGTATATAATGTGTTTATTTCAAGTCCTGCAAAATTCAAGCAATAATTCATCAAATGAAACAAATACAAAATTAGATTCAGTTAAAAACTTACAAGCTGAAACAACTTTAATATCATCTTCTCCAAAGAGTATCGATGAGCATAGTGTACCTACACAACCTGCAGCAACTGTTACTACTGAATCCAGTTCTTCACTTACTGTCGAAGAGGATATGAATAAAATAAGTGCTAAGTGTATGGACAAGACACACAATGAAGCTTTGAATCCTGCTGCTGCTGAGGTAAATAAAAAAAAAAGTTGCTTTAGTTTTTAGTTCAAGTCTCTGAATAAGCACGTTTGTAGTCAAATCAATCATCTGCTCACCTCTTCTCTCTCTCTCTCTCTCTCTCTCTCTCTCTCTCTCTCTCTCTCTCTATATATATATATATATATATATATATATATATATATATATATACATACATACATACATACATACATACAAGAAGAAGAATGTTTACAATTATGAACAAGTCAAGTCACAATTATAACTAAGAGGGTTTCAAAACCCTTACATGTTTAGAAATAGCAGTCAAAATCACTTTAAAGCCATTTTATAAGCCATTTTTATAACTCATATTATTTCTCTTCAAAATAAGAGTGTCTGCAGGCAACATGACAAATAGAATCCACAACTTAAAAGTATGTAAAGTTTTGAAATCCTCGTAGTTATAATTATGACCTGTTCACAATTATAAACATTCTTCTTTTATGTATTTTATGGTAACATGTTTGGCCATTGATATATTCATAAATGATTATTAATTGTTTATAATATATCCTCAGTAATGTATAATTACATTACTTTTTAATTATATATATATATATATATATATATATATATATATATATATAATATATATATATATTATATATATATATACATACATACATACATACATACAAGAAGAAGAATGTTTACAATTATGAACAAGTCAAGTCACAATTATAACTAAGAGGGTTTCAAAACCCTTACATGTTTAGAAATAGCAGTCAAAATCACTTTAAAGCCATTTTTATAACTCATATTATTTCTCTTCAAAATAAGAGTGTCTGCAGGCAACATGACAAATAGAATCCACAACTTAAAAGTATGTAAAGGTTTTGAAATCCTCGTAGTTATAATTATGACCTGTTCACAATTATAAACATTCTTCTTTTATGTATTTTATGGTAACATGTTTGGCCATTGATATATTCATAAATGATTATTAATTGTTTATAATATATCCTCAGTAATGTATAATTACATTACTTTTTAATTATATATATATATATATATATATATATATATATATATATATATATATATGGCCCATCATGGCCAGTCACTGTGATTGACCACTAACTCCAAAACTTTTTTATTCTCTCTCTGTTTATTTCCTCATGTTCCTTTTTGGTGAAGAGCGTAGGCTCGAAATGTGAAAGTCTTTCTTGCCTTCCCAAGTGTCAAACTAATACACATGCTTGTTGTTTATATACCTGTCTTTGGCTTTTGTTTTTCTGTGAATTTCAAGTATATATAGGGCGTTAGGAAGGGCATCCAGCCGTAGAAACACTGCCAGATCTGACTGGGCCTGACGAAGCCTTCCAGCTTCACAGACCCCAGTTGACCCGTCCAACCCATGCTAGCATGGAAAACAGACGCTAAACGATGATGATGATGATGATATAAAATTGAAATCCGGTATAAAAATAATGTATCACATTACTTTGTTGCTCATCATCATCGATTAACGTCCATTTTCCATGCTGGCATGGGTTGGACGGTTTGACTGAGGTCTGGAGAGCCAGTGGCTGCACCAGGCTCCAATCTAGTCTGGCAGAGTCTCTACAGCTGGATGCCCTTCCTAACACCAACCACTCCAAGAGTGTTGTGGGTGCTTTTTACATGCCACCAGCACAGGAGCCAGGAAGGCAAGCCTGGCAACAAACAAGTTCAGATGGTGCTTTTTATGTGCCATCAGCATAGGAGCCAGTCAGGGGGTACTGGCATCGATCACGATCAGTTGGTGCTTTTTATATGCCACCGGCACAGGAGCCAGTCAGGCGGACCTGGCATCAACCACGTTTGGATGGTGCCTTTAATGACTTTTTTCATCACTACAGAAATTTAATTAAAAATAAGAGGAAAAAATACACAGATGCAAATGCATGCATGTGGTTATTTACATAGATTGTTTATATTAAACATAGAGAAGAGCAGTATATTTAACTTAAATTGACTGGTTGATAATTTATCAACTCCAGGAAGTTAAAAATTATTATGAATTAAGTAAAGAACTGGTTGATATTGAACTATTATATAGCTAAATCATTCAATTGTTTCAGTAGGTACAGCTTTAGTGATGATGATGATGGTGGTGGGGTGCTATTGCTGCTGTTATGTGTTAGGGAGGAGAGTAGTTGACTGAACAAACTACTACAAACTAAGTACAAAATTAGTATATTTTATACTCCTTCAAGGCTTGTGACAAACTTGTCACTGGCCTTGAAGGAGTGAAAACAAAGTCTTGTGGGATATTTACCAGAACAATTGCAGAACAAGACTAAATAGTGAGAGTATTTAGTGCAATGTTCTACTGATTCTGCACTCTTTCATCTTTACTAATGCCAGAAATTTGGGAGGTAAGTTTGTCAATTAAACTGGTGCTTATTTTATGGGCTCTGTAAAATGATACAAACTGACTTTAGCAGTACTTGAAATCAAAATATAAAGGGATGTATCTAATACTGCATTTTATTTTGGCCTTATTTCTACCAATATGCCCTGAGCCAGCACTAATAATTCAGCATCCTAGGCCAGTCTTACAATGTGTTCTGTTCTCTCAGTCCTGCAATGGGAGCCTCCTTCTCCAATTTTATTCTACATGATCCTCCAGTTGGAAAGTGCAGTCATAAAATTGTGGTTAAGTTGTGAATAAGAAATCTGTAGTTTTATGATTATATATTTAACTGAATAAATCTGTGCTCATAATTTGAAATATTTCAGAATAAATCATGTGACAGATCATTACATCACATGAATTTTGTACTTCTCTCTGTCTACCCATGTTCTCTCTAACTTCTTTGTTTTTAGAGTGGTCTTACTTGCTCTTGTTATTGATAAGCTTTTGTGTTTTAAATAGACTGAAGAAATTTTATGTAAGTTATTTGTAGGACCTCATTTTAAAAACCCAGATAGTCACCTAGCTTGCCAGACCTAGTACCAGCTCTGAGTTCTCCACACTAATGAGAATTCTTTCTACAATAGGCACAAGGCCTTAAATTTATTAGGAGGAGGCAGTTGATTATATCAATCCCAGTGCTCAACTGGTACTTATTTCATTGACCCCAGAAGGATGAAATGCAAAGTCAACCTCAGCAGAATTTGAACTCGAGACATGACAGATGAAATGCTACTGAGCATATTGCCAGGCATGTCATGATTTTGTCTGTTCACCACACTAATAATAATGATTTCTACTATAGGCACAAGGCCTGAAATGTGGAGGAGGGGACTTGTTGATTACATCAACCCCAGTGTTTCACTGGTACTTAATTTATCGACCCCAAAAGGATGAAAGGTAGTAGTAAAGTCAAACTAAATCAATATATTATCAGTACTTCTGTCAACTAAGGGGAATAGAAATGACAAGCGAAATCAACCCAGTGTAATGATTTTCTAGCTTAAGCACAAGGCCAACAGTTTTAAGGAGAGAGGGTTAAGTCGATATTTTTGATCCCAGTACTTGAGCAGTCCTTTATTTTATTGCTTTTGGAGGGATGAGAGACAAATGTGGCCTCGGTAGGATTTGAGCTTAGAGTACAAAAAGCTGAACTGAAAACTGCATGAGTAAATTGAATGAATCAGTTGGTTGAAACACTAAGTCTTCTGAAGTGGGTAAAATAAATACCAATAAAGTACATTAGTTTGATTAATTCTACTCCATCTATTCTCAAAATTTGAAGCCTTTTGCCAATTTTAGAAGTTATTATTGTTGTTAAAAATTACAATTCATGGCAGAATAGGTTGAGCAGTGAACAATATGCCTTCTGTGTTTAGTAATACCTTTGTTTTGTTTTCAAGTTCTGCCATGATCTGTTTTGTTTTCAGCCTTCCAAAGTTGATAAAATAAGTACCAGTAAAATACTGAGGGTAGCTTTGATGGAACTGACTATAATCATCTCAAATTTGTGGCTGTATATCTTTGTTCGAAACTATTATTATTAGAAATGATTGAGTTATAGAATTAGTAGAATACAAGGCTGAATATCAGATCTGCTATATACACATGTATAATGTTTTTTTATGGACAAAAATCTATCTGTCAAAGTTTATAGTCTATACATTTTAGTTTTGGTATACCATAATTTTCATACTAAATAAATAAATTATTTAGAAACAGTGAAAATTAACTATAAAAATTTTAAAAATCTGTATTTCAAATGCATGACAGTTCGAAACAGTTTTTGCTTTGAATTTGATCAAATTTAGCTACAGGTCTATAGATAGCACTATATATGTATTTATGTACAGCTTGGTTTTTATATGTCTGTATTATCTTCCATAGTTTTATAAGTTTTCTAAGAATTCATTGGAAGCAGAATAGTATTATTTATGAATAAAATTTTAATTTAAAAGCAAACTATTTAAGTGGCCATGTGTTTTTGAAGTTATGCTAAACTCAGCAAAGTATGTTGACTTGTCTACTCCAAGACACACCTCTCTCTGTTGAGTGGGTGGGTAGTGAAAGTATGAGAAGAAAGTAAGAGCGAGTTACTGACTATTAGGAGAGAGACAGAGAGAGGGAGGGAGAATGTAGAAACTTGATAGGGTAGCCTATAACAGCAAAGAGATTATCTCTACTTCCTGGCAGTGCTGGACTATTTTCAGACTGCTACCTCTCTTTAGTTTTGTATATTTGAATGAAAAGTAAGAACATAAGAGATAGCGATGGTTATTTCTGTTTGGTTTGTTGTATTAACAAGCAGCTGACTGTGGGTGGACAGGCAAAACATTAGTACCCAGGATTATTTTGTTTCTGTTCACAGTAAATGCTGTTACAGTTCTGACTGCTTTGTTAGTAGAGACTTGGTGTTTAAAAACAAAATCCAGTAATCTCCATCTATTACTGGAAAATTATAACTTGTTATAAAATGTTTCTAAAGATTTTTGATGGCTACTTCAAGTGAAAAATCAAGTAGGTATAACATTAATTTTTTTCTGTTTAGTCATTTGTATATATTCATTGTAACAGAATTCTTTAATTATTGAAGTTGCTAATTGTTTGTGTTATATGTCACTTTTCAGTCATTGATGTCTCTTAGTAGTGGCAGTTCTAGTACTTCAAGCCGGCATAGCACCATGAGCACTAGCTCACTTGACCTCCTCTCCTATCAGGACATGCTAGAAAATGTCTTAGCATGGCTACTGGAAGCAGAGGAAGTAATTGCAAAACAAGAACCTGTTGTTGAGACTATAGCACATTCAGCTGATGATGATGCTTCTGACATGCTTGGGGTCACAAAGGTTAAGCAACAATTTAATGAACATAAAGTAAGTAGATATCTTATCAATAGTCACCTGTGACATTCACTTCATATTTGCTTTAGTTGAATTGTTATTTATTAAACAATACAGTGCTAATGATAGAAAGATTAACATTGTATTTCAGATTGGTCCATGATAAATGAATAAGAAAGGATTAATAAACATATAAACTGTTGAAACTGAAGATGTTTTCTTTGATAATTATTATTTGATTCTATAAAAAGAATATACTATTGTATATTTGTATGCGTGTGTGTGTGTTCATGTATAGTTTCATATTCAATGTGCTAAATAAAGTAAACTGGGACATTTAGTGTATTAAATGTCATGAAATTTAGTGTTTTGATTTTATTTACAGCTTAATAGTACTTTTTGTGTGTTTAAAAAATAATAGCTATTACTTAGGGATAAACAAATACTTTCTACCTATTTATCTTTCTTCAAACATAATAAATAAGTGAAGGAATAATTCTTTATTCTTTTATACATTTCAGCACAAAGGCTGTTAATTAAAAAATTAAATTTAGATAACCAATGAAGATGATTTAATGTTGCTAAAAGTTTGCTTGAAATTCCTTTTTATTTAACAAGTTGTATGAGAAATTAATGCAGACATTTTTGTCTTGGGTTTCTCACATGTGTATTTGTAAATTGTTTATCCCAGTTTTATGAATCATCCCACTAATATCAGTGTTACATGTTTTCTAGCTGTCTTTCCTTTTTACTTGTTAAATAGTAGTGTAATAAGCAATCTTGGGTCCTTACTTCAGAACTTGTTTCAATTTTCTACCTTTTACTAAACTTTATATTTAATTTCAAACATGAATTACAAGTGAAAGTTATGACTGTCTGTGTGTGTGTGAATATTCTCACATCCACGTGTCTTACGTTGTTGTCATTAAGTAAAAAAAACAAATTTTCATGATAACATTTTATTGTTTTTAAATTTTTCGGGATTCATGAATGGGCTTTGTGCTACTATAAAATAATCTCAAAATTTATTTTGACATTTTCTGAAACTAGTTTGAATGTTGTTTAATTAAAATTTTTTTACTGATATTGTAATACTAGATTGCATTAATATATGGCATCAACTTAACAATATAACGATGGCATATTTATGTAAGATGTTGGTATGTGTTTCTAGCTATCAACACTTTTTGAAACCATTCCAGGTACTTAGCAATGATTATGTGTATGTGTGTATATATATTTCAAATTTTCTTATCAAATACCATATTTATGCAGACTGCATTATTTTAAGAAGAAATTACACTACTATATCATAGTTACAAGTTCAGTTTTCCATGCTAACATGTTGTTCAGTGTGTTTGCTGAGATATTTCTCTTCATTTCAACCTGATTTTTGTCACTGTTCGTCCTTATTCTCTGGTTTCATTTTTAGTTTTCATTTGGCAACAAACAGTAAATATTCTTTATTTACTCATACATTTTTTACTCTTATAGAAAATTTATCTTCAACTTTATTTAATATGTCAGTGACACACTTCCTTATATATATCTATAAACATTGTTTTTTTTTAATTGTAAAAAAATTGAATTGAAAAATAAAGTTCTTTAATTACTTTGCAAAACATTTGATTCAAAGTTGTTCAAAACCATGCTATAAGAATTAAATTTCAATCATAGCAAAAAAAAAATACATTACTTGCCTACATAATATTATATCACTTTCATGGTTAGGACAAAAAAAAAAAAAAGAAAGAAATTATACCAGCCTACACTTAGCAGCAGAAAACATTATTAACTGTTTTATTACATTTCATTCCATATATTTAAATATATTTACAAGGTTTTGTTACTTGTATTTTGATTTTATTATTGGTTTGTTATAATCTGAAACAAGTTAGTGTTACATTCATCATCATCACCATGATTTAACACCCACTTTGCATGCTGGTATGAATTGGATGGTTTGATTATAAACCAGCAAGCTGCAGGGCTGCATTAATCTCCATTGTTATCTTTGGCATGATTTCTACAGCTGGATGCCCTTCCTAATGCCAACCACTTTTAATTTATAGCTTAAGCCAACACACTTAACTGTTTAGCATTCAGATTACTCTGTCAAATGTGATGCTTATTTATTCACATTATTTTGAATTATCCTGCATTGTCTCACAACTTCAAGATTTTGATGATTTGATTGTATATTTTTAGATTGACATTTTAGGGTAAGTGTGAGAGGCCAAATCTAGATAGTTTGACTGGGTATGACTAGTTTGAACATTTAGGCTGGATATGGTTGATTTAAATGCTAAAAGGTAAAACACTATCTTAGAAAAAGCTTGGAGTTTTCAAAATCTTCCTCTCATTTCCTATAAATTTGTGGCTTTGTACCTAATTTAGAAATCAATTGGCTTTTCTTGCCAATTTGGCACATATACTGACTCTTATTTTTATAGCCTCATTATTATCATTTGGTATCATCATCATCGTTTAACATCCGTTTTCCATGCTGGCATGGGTTGGACGGTTTGATTGCATCAACCGCATTCAGACAGTGCTTTTTACATGCCACCAGCAGCCAGTCGGTAGCACTGGCAACGACTCACGCATGAATGGTGCTTATTGTGTGCCACCTGCACGGAAGCCAGTAAGGTGGCACTGGCATCAGCCACAATTACAATTTCCATTTTGATTTCAATTTTATTGAGATTCTGATCGTGATTTTGATGTGTATTCATATTATCAACGCTTTAGGAGTTGTTTTTGATGATTCATTCCAGTGAATTTTTTTGTAAGTAGCTTCTCTTCTGGATAGTTTACTTTTCTGTAAAAGACTGTAATAAGTAATACATATCACACCAGTGAAGAGTTAAGGGGTGAAAGAAAGTTAAAATAGGTGGTATAAGAGTAGGTCAGCTTGAAGAAGAGCTGGATATGTTGTCTGTATGTCATAGAAATAGGGTTTCACTCTATGGGTACTGGGAGAGAGAGAGAGAATGTGGTAAGTGCCACCTATTACAAGTGTAAAGTTACATTAAGCAAGTAATTGAGTTGGGTGGAATATGTCCATACATCTCTTCTATGGTCTTGTACTCATGCCAGGAGATAGTTTAAGCCCCTGGGTGCTTGTGTTATTGAAGCAATCTTGACAAGCTCTCTGGAGGAAAAAAAAAATGCTCTCTATATTTGCCCTGAAGAAGGTCATCTTTGTTGATTTGCACATAAACTAATTGCCAGATGTTTTGAAACTTGTTGCAGGCACTCCAGACTTGTCTTTTGCTTGTCAAAGAACCTTTCTTACTTTAAGCAATATAGGATCCAAGATACTTGAAATCACTGACCTCTGAGTTCTGTGCCAATGTTGTAACAAAATTGGCAGGTACTTTTCATCATTATTAATATCAGATGTTATATTTTGGAGATTTTACACCCTTATAGAAAATGAAGACCACTCAACTATATTGATGTTAGTGTGAAATTGAGAACCTACCACTGCTGATGAAGTACAGAAATTCCTTGTGTTTTATGATGTGGTGAAATACATGTTGGTTGTGGTTGCTTGAATAAGAATAAGCAACAGTTATTTAATATGAAATTTAAAACAGAATGGTCATAAATAATACAAGTACAGTAAAGCAGCCACAGGCATAGCAATATGATTAAGAAATTTGTTTTGCTGCTATTTAGTACCAGGTTCCGTTGCACTATGTAACAACTTACACAAATGTATTTTACCATGGCCTCATGTTGCTACTGCCTTGAATTGAACTTGGTTGACAGACACTGAACAGATGCCTGTGGTATATGTTTGTGTATAGCTTTTGCCAATGTATATTCACGAAAAATGTAAAATGTGATAAACTGGTGCTTTTAAATACAATTCCTTTTGTATTTTTTCTTGTTGCTCAGACATTATCTTGTGTCATAAATGCAGTGAACCAGTGATTGGACTTTTGAAACATTTAAGCATTGATGTCATGATCATAAAATATAATTTAACATATAAATATAATTTTCATTTTCTATTCTTTATGATATAGAAATGATACAGAAATAGTACCTATTTTATTTCAGTTATAAGATCGTTTATAAGCCTATAACTATAGTTGTTCAGTCTCATTAGTAATCTTTTGAGGTCATGAGGAAGCTATAAATTTATGAACGGCTAACTTAATGGTGGTTCTAGTTCAGATGTGTTCTCAATAAGTTGTATTCCATATGCTGTATTCACTTATTTATGTGAGCCATTTCTAGGAAATTGCATATGAACTGAATGTGTAACAGTAATTTTTAATTTCAATAGTGATCTTTTATTGAAAGGTTCAAAGTATACTACTGCTTGTCCAAGGTGAATACCAAGAGTGTTACTGAAAAATTGTCTTTTCTATTACAAATTATTTCATTCTAGCTCCTTGAAATCAGCATTAGCAACATAAGTTCCTTTAGATTGGATCATTTACTTGGTTCAAGATGAATTTAACAACTACATTATCACACCTGCACAATATAGTTTCAACTTTTAGCTTAATTATAGATAAAAACCAGATTAAAAACATTATGAAATTTTGATACAATATAAAGGACATAATGGAAATTATGCACAAGTCAAATTTTGCAATATCACTACTTTCATCATCATCATCGTTTAATGTCCGTTTTCCATGCTGGCATGGGAAAAATGACATTGCTTAAATGGCAGCCATTTTCGACTTCACACTCCCGTGCTCTTTCCAAAACTTGTACTTCAAGAGTTTCAGATCCCC
Source organism: Octopus sinensis (assembly GCF_006345805.1). Classification (NCBI taxonomy): domain Eukaryota; kingdom Metazoa; phylum Mollusca; class Cephalopoda; order Octopoda; family Octopodidae; genus Octopus; species Octopus sinensis. The sequence continues at coordinate 40,997,701 of NC_042998.1, forward strand.
ACTTCTCTGATCTCTCTATTGATGTTCTCCTTCAGTTGCACCAGGGTCTCCAGTTTGTTGACGTAAACCCTCTCATTCAAGTATCCATGATTGAGACCCTTTTGTGCCTGGCCATTCAAAGTAGACCTCATACATGGTTCCAGCAAGATGGGGCAACTGCTCATATTGCAAGAGAAACAATGCAGTTGCTATGGCAATGCTTTGGAGAGAGAATAATCTCCCGCTATGGCAACATCAATTGGCCTTCACATTCCTCCAACTTGACTAGCCCGGATTTTTCTCTTGTGGGGATACCTGAAAGAGAGGGTTTATGTCAACAAACTAGAAACTCTGGTGCAACTGAAGGAGAACATCTATAGAGAAATCAGAGAAGTGGAGTCTGAAACTTTGGAGGGTGTTATGGTACAAGTTTTGGAAAGAGCACTGGTGTGCAAAGCCGAAAATGGATGTCATTTTTCATATGAGATGTAGTGATGTAGTGGTGTTGCACAATTTGACTTGTGCATATTAATTTCCATTATGTCCTTTATACTGTATCAAAATTCCATGCCTTCATTTGTAAAGTTAAGGAAGTTATTAAAGATTGAAACCCATCAGTGACTTTTGGGACATCCTGTATTTTATTGAACCAAGGAGGATATAAAGCAAAGTGAATGCAACAGTGATTTGAATGAAGAATGTAGCAAATATTGTAAGACATTTTGTCCCATGTTGTGGGTATAAAAATTCATGTACTCATATTTGTATGATTGCAGTCTTTATTCTAAAGAGCAATAATCAATTTGATAAAATAACTTGTAATTATAACTTTTGTTTAGTCTAAATAAATGGATATTGCTTAGAGTACATTAGTTTGGGCTTTGTTGATTCTGGAAATAAGATTTTGCCTTCATTCATGAATACATGGCTAAGTATTAGAATAGGGATATGAATCTTATCTTGTTTATAAAATTGAGTTTAGCTGTTTATTTATGCATCATGAATGTTGAAAAAGAGAGGAGTTAGCAATTGAGTCAAGGAAAGGGTGAACACAGAGGGAGTAAGAAAAGGAGGAAGTCTCTCTGCCTTCCTCTCTTTGTCCGCTATTTCTATTTCTTATATCCCCTCATGCTCTCATATATTTAGTTATATACCAACCACTCTATGGGGAAATGTTTAATAATTATAAAACTAATTAAATTTATCTTCAATTAGCAAGTTAGTTTCATAAATTGATGTAATAGCTAGAACAGCATCACCATTTCTAAGGAAGTTCTAAATTTATACTGAATTGTAAAGAACTAGAACAAATATGACAAGAGGTGACATAGTGCCAAAAAATGGGAATCCTACATGTAGATTCTGCCAAAATAACACCCAGAAGCCATCAAGGAAGCCTTTATATAGCATTTCAGCCTGTTAGATATAACAGCTAAATCTTGCACCAATCACACACTACTGTCTTGAATATAGTGTGTATGTTGTTGTATGATAGTTATTTCAATAGTGTGTGCTCCTTCTCACAAAAGTTGTATGTAATGAATCTATTTACACAAGATGATGTATACAAGCATGAGAAAAACAAAAATTGTGAATGAAAACAACGGTGGGAACACTTTTTCCTCATTAATAATCAATTAATTTATGCATACACATATATCTTTCTCTGGTTATAATACAGAAAAGATACTTCCAAGCACACTCCGACCTCTGACCCACAGATATGCTGTTTCCTCATTCTGCTTTTTTATTGCAACAACAATGACTTCTGTTCCTTGACCATCTGGCTGGTCACATGCCTCTTCCACTCATATACTTTTGACTGTTTCATCCCTCATCTCATCATCATCCTTATGGTGTTTAAACCCACTCATTCCCAAGCCCTGCATAAACCACTACTTTCAGAGTTTCTGTCCTGAATTTTGGCCCTCTGGAATTGCCTCTTTGTGCATCACTTTCCTGCATCCAATGACTTACAACTGTTTAAAGCAGGATGTTATAGACAGCTGCTGCAAAGGCTTTGGACACAGACCTTTTCTCTAGAGTAATTTAATGAAAATGAAAAAATAAAATAAATAAGAAAAGAAATTTAAGTAGCTCAGTTAACTGGAAATATTTCTGTGATTTATATTAATTAACTAATATAATTTGGTAATTGTAACTGTGTTGGTGCATGTGGCCTGCATCTGCTTAAATTGGTAGCAATATCAACTTCAATGCCACAAGTATAGGCAAATAGTTTTAAGGCCTTAAGTTACGTAGATACTAATTTCTTTCTTTTGATGCTCTGTATTCCAGCTTATACACCTGCAGTATATCTAACATTTTAACTATATGACTATTTTATATGCAGTACTTTTTTTTATAGATTATTTTTATTATTGAATTGAAACTCACATCAGCATGAAGTTAATCAACACAATGGTAGTTGTGTTTAGGTTATTTGAGTATTATGTTTTTTTTTCTCTCTGAAATATTTTTATGTTTACTCATTTCAATATTTATTAACACTATTTTTTCAGGAATTTATGCTTGATCTTACAAAGCATCAAGACAGTGTAGGGAGTGTTCTCAAAGAAGGCACTGATTTGATAAACGATAAGAAAGTCAACAAAGAAGAAGAACATGAAATTAGAATACAAATGGCATTGTTGAATAACCGCTGGGAAGAGTTACGCTTAAAAGCATTGAGTCGTCAAACAAAGTAAGCTTTGTGCATGTGCGTGTGTATGTGTATTTATGCTTTGAGCATGTGTTTATACTTTTATTGTGTGTATGCATATGTTTGATATTATGTACCACCTTGTAACAATTCTGTGGTAATTATATATTCTTATCACTTAACTTAACCACCTGTCCTTCAGAGTCTTTATAATTAATATGCACTTCATCCATCTTTTGAATCTACTATAGCTTTGACTCCTCATTTAAAATAATTTTGAAAGCAAATAGAATATTAAAATTAATTTAGGCTCAGCTTACAGAGTTCATTAAAATGCACTGTCTTTATACATCTTTATTCATATCTGACTGGTTTGAGTTTGGATAATTCCATTTCAATGTGTAGGGATATGATAAAGAGAACATTATTGTCAATTGTTTGTAATGAGAAAACACTATCAGTGACCTACCATAATATGCATCAAATGGGTCTAATTGCTGTAAATAGTGATATTACTTAGGTGGCAGTTATTATACAGAATCTAACATGGTATCAAGCATAATTTTCACCTTGCACTGAGTTACTTATGGGATATTTAGAATTCAAGCTGTAATTACTGCCAAAGGTGGTCCTACCCCATATTAAAATTAATTTGTTTGAAATTTTAAGGTGTTTCCAATATTTTGTCCGACCTCTATATATATCTGTGTGTGTATATATATATATGTGTGTGTGTGTGTGTGTATGTGTGTGTGTGAGAGAGAGAGAGAGAGACAGTGACCCAACATAATTTATGTGGATAATCTTTCACAGCAGATTCACTTTATTTTTGACACCTGCACTTGTTTTTTCTTTAATGTACAATGTATATTTACACAATGTGTTTGTTTGTGTTCACTTGTATCTATTTATTTGTATACTTGTATTACAATTAAAACATTAGTTAACTCTCATACCTATGTTAAGTTATACAGTGCGATCAAATATCAGTATAAGCACAACCATAGATTACAAAGGCACAATTATACCTTGTCTATATGTGCATATTTTTGTCTTTATGCTTGTGAACATGTGGATGTACATATATTTTTCATTTGTGTTTATGTAGGCATTTATATATGTATGATGATACTGATGCATACACACATACACTCACAGACACACACATACACAATAGCAGAGATACCCAGCCTTTCTCGGGATTAAAATGGCATAGTTTCTTTATTGTTTTACTTGTTTCAATTATGCGACTGCAGCCATGCTGGAGCACTGCTATTGGTTGAACAAATCTACCACAGGATTTATTCTTTGTAAGCTTAGTACTTATTCTATCAGTGTCTTTTACCGAACTGCTAAGTTGTGGGAATGTAAACACAGCAACATTGGTTGTCAAGCAATGGTGGGGGTACACACGCATGCACACACACACACACACACAAATATACACATATATACAACAGTTTTCTTTCAGTTTCTATGTACGAAATCCACTCACAAGGCTTTGGCGGCCTCAGGTTATAATATATGTAACTCCATATATATTCACATACACATATATATCTACATGTGTATGTATGTGTGTATATGTATATATATATAGATGGGGCAGCCATCTGGTTTGCCAGACCCCAGTCAAATCATCCAATGCTAGCATGGAACGCGGATGTTAAATGATGATGATGATTATATATATATATATATATATATATATATATATATATATATATATAGAGAGAGAGAGAGAGAGAGAGAGAGAGAGAGATAGATATTACTCTTTTACTCTGTTACTTGTTTCAGTCATTTTGAGTGTGGCCATGCTGGAGTAGCACCTTTTACATGAAGAAATTGACCCCTGGACTTATTCTTTGTAAGTCTGGTGCTAATTCTATCAATATTTTCTGCTAAGCTGCCTAGTTATAAGGACATAAACACGCCAACATTGGTTTCTAAGCAATGGTGGTGGTGGTGATGGGGAATCAAAAACAGAGACGAATACACACACATAAAAATATCTTGCTCAGAGTAAAAGGCAGCCGGTATGACGCATGTGTACGAACAGCTATGCTACATGGCAGCGAAACATGGGCCATGAATGAAGCCAGTATGCTCCGAAGGATGCGTAATGTCAGTGTACCTACTCGACAGAGTGTAAGTACCTTGAGAGAAAAGTTGGACCTCAGAAGCATCAGATGTGGTGTGCAAGAGAGACGACTGTGCTGGTATGGGCATGTGGCGAGAATGGATGAGGATAGCTGTGTGAAAAAGTGCCACACCCTAGCAGTTGAGGGAACATGTGGAAGGGGTAGACCCAGGAAGACCTGGGATGAAGTGGTGAAGCACGACCTTCGAGCATTAGGCCTCACCGAGGCAATGACTAGTGACTGAGACCTTTGGAAATATACTGTGTTTGAGAAGACCTGGCAAGCCAAGTGAGACCATAACCTCGTGGCCTATGCCAGGGGTGTAACCAGCCCACTTATGCGTACCTTTCCTTCATTGGACACTAAATTCTGCTTGCGAAGACCTGTTGAGACAAGTGAAATTGAAATCAAATTTGATGATTGGCATCCGTGCTAGTGGAGTGCTAAGAGTACGATCTGAGTGTGATCGTTGCCAGAGCAGCTAACTGGCTTCCGTGCCAGTGGAACATAAAAGGCACCATTCGAGCGTGATCATTACCAACATCGCCTTACTGGCACGTGAAAAAACATTCAACTGAGGTCGTTGCCAGTGCCGCTGGACTGGCTCCTGTGCAGGTGGCACGTAAAAAAACACCACTTGAGTTTGGCCATTGCCAGTACGCCTGACTGACTCTGATGCCGGTGGCATGTAAAAGCACCCACTACACTCTCAGAGTGGTTGGTGTTGGGAAGGGCATCCAGCTGTAGAAACTCTGCTAGATCAAGATTGGAGCCTGGTGCAGCCATCTGGCTCGCTAGTCCTCAGCCAAATTGTCCAACCCATGTTAGCCTGGAAAGCTGACATTAAACGATGATAATGATATATATATATATATATGTGTGCACGTAAAAGCACCCCCTACACTCTCGGAGTGGTTGGCATTATGAAGGGCATCCAGCTGTAGAAACTCTGCCAGATCAGATTGGAGTCTGGTGCAGCCATCTGGTTCACCAGACCTCAGTCAAATCATCAAACCCATGCTAGCATGGGAAGCGGACATTTGATGATGATGATATATATATATATATATATATCATCATCATCATCATCATCGTTTAGCGTCCGTTTTCCATGCTAGCATGGGTTGGACGGTTCTACTGGGGTCTGTGAAGCCAGAAGGCTTCATCAGGCCCAGTCTAATCTGGCAGTGTTTCTACGACTGGATGCCCTTCCTAACGCCAACCACTCCGTGAGTGTAGTGGGTGCTTTTTACGTGCCACCCGCGCAAGTGCCAGACAGAGCTGGCAAACGGCCACGAACGGATGGTGCTTTTTATGTGCCACTGGCACGAGGGCCAGGCGAGGCTGGCAATGATATATATATATATCATGATATATATATATATATCATTATATATATATATATATATATATATATATATGTATATTTAATGTATACATTTTTTTCTAATCCTTCAATCCCTCTGCCCCCTACCCGTCTCTCCTCCTTCCACGTGACAGTGCCCGGCCGGTCATAATCTTTCTCTCTTGGCTTTATTGGCCACTGCCAACACCTCTTATGTCCATGTCCTATGTTCCAGCCTATGTCCAATGTTCCAATTCATACACGCCAGCTCAATTTGATGCGTTCTCAGTCGAAAGACGCCTGTTGTTATTTCTTGTTGTTTGTAATCATAATTGTGTACCATGTTCTCCCTTTTTTGTTTGTTTTTTTTTTGTTGCTGTTACCATACACATTTACTAGCTTTCTTACAAATAAATTTACTATGTTTCGTCATACACTTATTGAAAGATATTTTAAAGTGATTTTGTAGTGTAAAACCTATGGTTGTGTGTAAATTCAATTTTATGAAAGTATACTGGAATAACCTACCACAGCTGTATGGGATGGAGTACACGCAGTCTTTGTTCATATTCTTTTCTAATGGTGGTTTTACTCAAAGGAGATATTTGCGAAGTGTTGTATTACTCTTGAATACTGTCCTAATGTCATATGGACCACATATCTTTTGCAGCTTTTTGGAGAGGCCTTTCACATAGGGTTGGCAGACTGTGGACAGTTTTTTGGTTTCATCCACTTTTTTCTTCATAATTGGAATGGATAGTATGTTTTTGGCGTAGTTATTGCTTAATAGATTGTTATTGAACTTGATCATTTCTTTGTGGTGTGTATCATGATCACTACTTATATTCTTTGAACAATGTTTTAGGCACTGTACAATCCCTTTCTTTACACTGTATGGATGATGGGAATTGAAGTTGAGGTATCATCCAGTGAAGATTGGCTTGTGGTATATGGATGTCCTGAATCCATACTTGGTGCATGTTATTGATACATCCAGGAATGCTAGCTGATTGTCTTTTTCCTTTTCCACTGTGAACTGTATGGATGGCTTTATTGAGTTCACATGATCTAACAGCACTTGGACATCTTCCTGGTTGGGCCAGAATATAAAGGTGTCATCAATATACAAAGAGTTGTGTTAAACGACAAACAAGATGAGGACAAATATCTACCAAATGTAAATAATGTAAATAAATTTACTGTTTCATCACACACCTATTGAAGATATTTTAAAGTGATTTTGTTGGGTAAAACCTATGGTTATGTGTAAATTCAATTTTATGACAGTATACTGGAATAAAGTAGGAAACTGTAAGTTTATCATAAATAATCTAGGTTACGAGATTACCATATTTCAACTTTATCTTCTTTCAGGCCAACTCTATAGTTGTTTATATTTTAGTCTAGAGAATTGTCATACAGGATGTAAAACTTGTATTTCTGGCTGTAAGATTTTGTATAACTTCAGCTGATTATCAAGGTGAGGCACTATAGTTTTGTTGTAATCCACTCATTGCAAAGAACAAATAGAGAAAATTTTCAGTTAGATCAGTGGTTCTCAACCAGGCTCCATATAAGATTTTATTGTTAAAATTTATGTGCAATAAGTTGTGTGTGGCAGGTGCACACAGGTAGTAAACACCGAAAATGTACAGAAAACAGATTCCATCACATGCTGGGTGGGGGAAAAAACTAAAAGAAGTTGGTAGCTTTTGTTACCTAGGTGACCAAGTCAGTAGTGAATGCTCTGAGAGCATAGCTGTTAGGATAAGAATAGCCTGAGCAAAGTTCAGAGATCTCCTACCTCTGCTGGTTACAAAGGGCCTCTTGCTCAGATTGAAAGGTAGACTGTATGTGTGTGAACAGCCATGCTACATGTCAGTGAAACATGGGTTGTGACTGCTGTGGGCATGTGTAGGCTTGAAAGAAATGAAGCTAGTATGCTCTGTTAATGTGTGATGGCAATATGCATACACGGCAGTGTAAACACCCTGAAAGAAAAGTTGGGCATAAGAAGCATCAGATGTGGTGTGCAGGAGATATGACTGTGCTGGAATGGTCATGTGTTGCATATGGATGAGGGCAGCTGTGTGAAGAAGTGTCACACCCTAACAGTGGAGGGAACCTGTGGAAGAGGTAGATCCAGGAAGACATGGGATGAGGTGATGAAGCACAACCTTTGAACGTGGGGCTTCACAGAGGCAATGACAAGTGACTTGAGACCTTTGGAGAAGATCTGGCAAGCCAAGTGAGATCGTAGCCATGGCCAATGCCAGTGTCACATGACCAGCCCATTTAAAAGTACCCTTCAATTGTCAGGCAATATGCTGTGCTTGAAAAGATCTGTTGAGTCAAGTGAAATCGTTGTCATGGCCAATGCTAGTACAACCTGACTGGCACCAATGCCAGTGGCACTTACAAAGCACCATTCAAGCATGGTTGATACCAGTGCTGCCTGACTGGCCCCCATGGGTAGTGGTTGATGTTAGGAAGGGCATCAAGCTGTAGAAACCTTGCCAGCTCAGATGGGAGCATGGTGCAGCAGCTTCGTGGCTTGCCTGACCTCAATCAAACTGTCCAACCCATGCCAGCATGGAAAGTGGACGTTAAACAATGATAATGATGATGAGTATGAGGGTCCAGTAGAGTAAAATAGGAATTAAAGGGGTCCATAGGCAAAAAAAAATGGTTGAGAACTACTAAGTTAGATAATTATAAACTGTTTCTTAAAGGTAACAGTCATTAAATAATGTGAGACATATATCAGGTGTGGGTTATGTATGCCAAGGAAAATGGCATAATGAGATGAAGTAACCTCCCAACATAACTAAGCAATTTTTCATAAGTTTGTGTTATGTCTGTGATAATTTAGCTTGTTTTTAATTTTATTTTGAGTAACAATTATTGTACCTTGCAGAATTCTGCTCATCTGGCTTCCTAGACTATAGAGTTCAATTTCTTATCCATAAAATGGTTGTATTAGATGCAGGACAATTTTTGGATACATTAAAAATAAAAGTATGCTTTGTATGCTGTTAAATATGGTAACTTTTACCTATATAATTTAGCTTGATAAATGCCTTGCGTGAAACTCAAGACTTAGTCATTTTTATAACTTTACATTTAATAAATATTTGTGTGTATGTATATATGTATATATAGAAGGTTCAACAAATATGTGAATATCTCATTTAAACAGTGTATCTCTAAGTTGACAATGTTGTATCCATAGCTGTAAATTAATATGTTTCTCAAAACTTCCAACATTTTTATATGTAAAGCAACTCATTTTCTCACTTCTAAGTTCAAAGTGTCTTATGTGATGGAAAAGTAACTGATAGTTACTTTAGTATAAAATGGTTAGCATATATGTTATAAGGGTACTAAAAGATGCATGGTTGAAGTCTTGCAGGAAGCCTTTGACCTTTTCTTTCTTCCAAGGGGTTTTTAACCCAATAAATTATAAGCTATTATTTATATAGCTGTGTGGTTAAGAAGTACACTTTGGAATCATGTGATTAGAGGTTCAATCCCACTGCATTGATGTTGTTGGCTGATTTCATCTATTATAGATGTGGATTGACCAATACTTTTGTGATTGAAATTTGTAGAAAGAAACTGAAGAACCCATCATAAGTGTGTACAAGTGAATTTGTATTTTCTCTTGTGTTGTCACGCACAGACAAAAACCTTGCTTGTTTGCAATTCTTCAAAAGACTGTCAGAACTGTCCATTGTTCAATAGGCCTTGCTTAGAAATAGGTGAGGGTTCAGGTCAGGAAGAGCCTCTGGCCATAGGAAAATCTACCTCATTACTGACTCATTTCACCAATGCAAATATGGAAAAGTAGACATTAAAATGATGGAGTGTGTGGTTAAGGAATTTGCTTCCTAATCACATAGTTTCAGGTTCATTCCCACTGCATACCACCTTCTACAACTGTCTTCTATAACCCTGGGTTGATCAAAGCCTTGTGAGTTGATTTGGTAGATGGAAACTGAAAGAACCCTATTGTGTGTGTGTGTGTGTGTGTGTGTTCATTGTACTTACAGTGTGTGTGTGTGTGTGTGAGAGAGAGAGAAGGGATGTGTTCATATCTCCTTTTCTTGACATCATGTTATAGTTGTAAACAAGTGTCGCCATCATACAAGTGAGTGGTGTCCTTCATTTCCAGTCCTCTGCAAAAACATGTCTGACAATGGGGAAATATTACCATGCTTGGAAACAGATAAGGATTACTGACAGAAAGGATATCTGGCTGTAGAAAATCATTCAAAAGTGTGTTTGAATGTTGTCTCCATGTGTTCACATTTTTTATGTTCTCTACATTAAATATATCATCATGAACTTAATGGTTGATTTTTAATTGGATAGTGTTGCTCTGTGATATTATAAACAGTGTGCAAGAATATGCATGATTCTAACCTGTCCCAAAACAAATTGAAAATCCCAATTTTCTTTTTAGTAAACTGGTGTTTTCTTTGCACTTATATCCCTGAAATTGTTTTAGAGCAGTGCTATTAACGCTCTTTCTGTCTGTCTGTTCATCTATCCATCTGAATGAATGAATGAACAAACAAAGCATTTCTCTGTCGTGGCTTTTGGTTGTTCAAGCATGTAATTTGAATGAAATGTGCATAAATTGACCAAAACCAAGTAGATCACATATATGTACAAGTGAGGTCACATTATTTTCCCACCCTTGATCAACAATTGATGTCCCTGATATGTAAAGGAGTGTATTTGTGTGCACTTCTATGTATCTATTGTTTCTTCATCCACCACTTCACTGAATTTGACTTTTTTTGTTGCTGTCTGTCTGTCTGTCTTTTTCTGTGTCACCCTATCTATGCTCTTTTGTGTTAGAAAAGAAATACTGCATAGCAGCTCTATTTGCTAGAAACAGTTGTTAAATCTCCTTCAAATCACAGACAACACAGTCTTAAGAAAAGAAGGACACATTGGATAATATTAACCCTGATAGATCGAAGACTAGATGGTGACACCTGGAACACCATTTATGCATGTAACTTGGGGCTAAACAGCTACAATGTAGTGTGCATGCATCTGAGCAGTTGTTTGAATTGCTAAATATAGCAGCCAAATCTCCCTAAGATCACCCTACCGGCAGATTTGGCTGCTATATTTAGCAATTCAAACAACTGCTCAGATGCAAAAGAGACCGATAAAATAAGTACTGGGCTTACAAAGACTAAGTCCTGGGGTCGATTTGCTCGACTAAAGGCAGTACTCCAGCATGGCCACAGTTACATGAGTGGAACAAGTAAAAGAGTAAACTAGAAATAATTGGCTGAATTTCTTTCAAAATAATGCATTCTACAGTGTTAAAATGAGTAAGTTCATCATATACTAAAACTAATGTTGATATATGCTGTCATTATAATAGTGTGTTCTTGCTATGTGCGAATTGTTATCACATTTACTCCTTGGTTACAGCCGTTTCAACAACATACAGATTAAATAGATCATTTAACAAGCTGAAAAACATGAATATGAGCAATGTGTGTGTGTGTGTGTGTGTGTGTATGCACATGCCTTTCCCACAAAAAATTTACATGCATGCACACACACATACATTAAGTGGAAGGGAATCTGGGAATCCAGACAGAAATTTTCCCACAAAATCATCTGTATCTATATATAGGTGAATTCATGCAAGTTCTTGTATTAAATTATTCATCAAGGTTACAATGAAATGAATATGGAATTTACATTAAAAAATGACTGTTACATAGTCATTGCTCATATACATAAGCACTGATATAGGTATGTATCTGTTTATGTATAATGATATTTATACAAATAGATATTATATGTAGATAAGCATGCTTATATGTATGTCAGTATTTGATTTCTATATGTAATTGCCAAATATAAATTTGTCCTTTAGTTTAAGTGTTACTACAACATGATCTTTTAGCATAAGTCTCAACCTAACCTGTCTTTCACCTTTGTTTACATACTTGCGTGAATGATTTCACTTAAATATTAGAATAACACTTATCTATAATGACAAAATCTGTCTTAAATTTTCAACTGTTATTCATGGATCATATTCTGAATTCCATATCTCACCCAAACGCTTGGTACTGTTAAATATTTTTACTTTATTTTTCCATAGTAATAGTGGAGGGAGCACTTTACTCTGCAAAGGCATGGGGGTAATTGGTGTTTTATGTTGTATCATTGTCTTAGAAATATTTTTCTTGTGGCATAACATAAAGCAATTTTTAGACATGACAGAACATTAAGAGGCAAAAACAAATATGTAAATATGAATTATATTACTGATAAAGATTATAAAATGCATTTCTTAAATATTATTCAAATAAGCTTGGCTTATTTTATGATTATTTCTCTTACTGTATAACAATACTGTTTTACTGGAATTAATCGTAACTACTTTATTAATTTCAGATTACAACAAGTATTAATGGAATTGCAGCATCAACAGTTAGAAGAACTTGATAACTGGCTTTCTGAAATGGAAGAGTCAACACTAAGCCAGCAATTAGTTGGATGTGATTTGGAAAGTATTAAAAATCAAGTTGAGCAACATAAGGTAAAAATATTTAATATATACTGCTATATTATGTATGTACTGTATTTACTTTACTATTAGCTTTTTGAAATAACTATGCTTGCCCTAGAAACCTATAATTAGTAAGTAGTTACTCTCAGTAAATTTACTTGAGAATTAAGGAAGTTGAAATGCATATATGAAAAAGATTTAAAGTGTGTCAGTCTACTGGAATAGAAGCATGCACAATGAATGAGTGGGTGTCAACTAAAGTATACACAGGTACATTGATGGGAAGGCTAATTTGCTCTAAAAAATTATTCATGATTGATGAAGTAAAGTCTTATTGTGTGTTGTGACTCGTATTTGAACAATCTAATCTTTTCATTACGTAAATGAAACAAATGCCTTTTTAAGATCAAACTTATATTAAAAACTTGTTGTAAATCTTCTTTATCAGTTTAATACTAGCAGTACTTTGTCCTGGGTATGACTTCAAACTACATCTGGTAGTGGGGCTCTGGTTCAGGAGTTCCAGGATTTTGATGAGTGTAGAACCACTGTTGTTCCCAGGTCTGCTCTGATCCAGACTAATGGCACCTGTCAGGGTCTCAGCTATGGGTTAATTAGCATGTTGGAAGAAATTTGAAGTACAAATTGTTACTGCCTTGTATGGGTAAAGACTCTTTCAGTTATGACTGACCATGGTGTTGCACTTAGAATGTTCCCCTCCAAGGAACAAGTCCAGGTAAGGTTGTTTATGGAAGACCAGCAGTCACCCATGTATGACAGCCTCCCATCTGCATGCCACTGGTGTTATCCACGGGAAAGGCAGAGGCAGATACAGCTTGGCACCAGTGACATCGCAACTCATCTCTACAGCTGAGTGAACTAGAGCAACATGAGATAAAGTGTTTTGCTTCAAAACACAACACACAGCCTGGTCCAGGAATCAAACTCACTACCTCATGAGTGTGAGCCTGTCGCTCTAACCACTGAGCCAGTACCTTGGGAAAGGAAAAGCCTTGGGGAGTCAACCTTGACAGTAAATCAAAGTGGAATCTCATAAGTGGTGCAGTGCCATCTTTAACATCCTTCTGGCTACTCCAGTGTAGGTGGAGCTCTGCAGTCCTTTAAGACAATTTACCTAGAAGACCTTGCCAGTGTAAAACCTACAGCTTGCTAGTCATTGTGGCTGTCTTAGACTGCTGAGCCACTATGGTCAGATTGCCAAGTCTAAAGAGTTTGATGAAATTGTGCAGACTGACTCTCACTTTAAAACTACTAAGGGCAAGCAGGAAGAAAAGCCCTGCATTATCACAGATCAGTTTACAAGGCCACTCTTCCTCAGGATTTTCAAATATGAAGAAACCGCCATCATCTCTAGCAGAATCTGGAGAAATTTTACAGCTATTTTGAGAACTATAGCGTTAGAAATTTTTAGAGAGGTATGATATATAGTTTCTTTTAAAATTATTTCTTTGCTGAAACATTTGATTACTGAGACATAGGTTGTAACAAAGATGCAGTGTTATAAGGAAATATCTTTGAAAACTATATTCTTTTGTTATTCATTGGCCAGCTTTTATACCTTGTGAGTTGTTATCCTACTATTTTTATGTGTCAGTAAAATCTTCACTATGGAATCATCATCGTCATCATCATCGTTTAGCGTCCACTTTCATTGCTGGCATGGGTTGGACGGTGCAACTGGGGTCTGGGAAGCCAGAAGGCAGCACCAGGCCCAGTCTGATCTGGCAATGTTTCTACGGCTGGATGCCCTTCCTAACGCCAACTACTCCATGAGTGTAGTGGGTGCTTTTTACGTGCCACCAGCACAGGTGCCAGACGAGGCTGGCAAATGGCCACGGTTGGATGGTGCTTTTTACGTGCCACCGGCACAGAGGCCCGTCGAGGCTGGCAAACGGCCACTATCGGATGGTGCTTTTTACGTGCCACCAGCACGGAAGCCAGTTGGGGAATGAAATCAAAAACATGATCTGAATATAACGTTACTCTACTACAGCATGATTTTGTTGGTAAAGTTTTAACAAATATGCTGTTATGCATCCTTACTTTTCATATCAGAGAAAATGCATATGGCTGGACTTGAACCCACAGTCCCAACAAATGTGGTAGTGTAACTTCTTCACTGAGCTGTGGATTTTCTCTCTCTTTCTCTCTCTCTCTCTCTCTCTCTCTCTCTCTCCATATATATATAATTCAAAATATTTATAAGTTAGTAGCCTTGCAAATGTAATAATGTTGTCAATAATCAATTATATCTTCAATTTAATCCCATAGTTTACCAATCAGCTTTGATAAAAAAAAAGTATCAGGCATGTATAGAGAACAATTCAATAGATTATACTCCTCCCCAATATATAAGAAAGTTTATCAACATTGTTGTATCATCCTAAAACTGGATACCTGGATATGTGTGTGTTACATTATGGTAGTGACAGCTAGTAATTTACTCCAGCACCATCATACTTTCATTTTTCTATACTGGCTTGGTTGGCATATAGGAATTTGTTTGAGAACTGAGGCTTGATAGGCACCAATCTTTATGCTGAACATTTTGCTAACTCTCACCTTGCTGATCACGTTTCTGAATGTGATTTGCATGGTTCTCACAAGTCATTCAGCTATCTTTGTTTTGTTTTTGTTTTTGTTTTTTAGAAATACCTAGATTACAATGTGAAACTTTGTTAAAGCCTTCTTCAGATCAACAAATGCTAGGGAGACTTGTTTATACATAGCTCTGTACTTCTGTAGTTATTCTCCTTAGGAAGAGCATACTGATGATACCTTGTTCTGACAAACCTGAATTGCATCTTCTTTACTCCTGTAGCAGTTGATAATGATATTGCTATTCCAGTCATTGCGTGTGGTGCCTTCCTGGGTTCTCTCATTGATTATATAGGTGACTAACCTGTGACTTCACCAAATTTTCAACCTCACAGTAAATATTCTTGATGGTCTAGCTACCTTTTTATCCCTAATTGTATTTTTGACTGCAAAGCTGTCAACTTTAGTGGCACTTCTCCCTAACAATGTGTCAGTTTTCTCTAGTACTCTCATACTTCTTACATATCTGATCCTCACATTACAGAATATGTGCAAATCTCTTTCAGTTTTTCTCCTTGCTAAGTGTACCTAATATCTAGCTTCTCTTCCAGCTATTTCATATATTCTTTGCTCTTAGCCTTTAATCTTGATTTCTCTAATGGTGTGTAGTTAATTTTGAATTGTCATTTTTTCATTTAAAAAAAAAAACAAAATAATAACTTCATCCATAAAGCTTGCTTCAGCTTCAGTTCTTTAATAATCCTTAATAATTATTATGAATGTATTAATATAAAGTTAGAATGGTTCACTGAAGGATTTCAATCTGTGTCTGAAATAAATCTTCATTGTTTTATTTTGGGTCAGATAAAATTCATTGCAGCAGATTTTCTAAGGCTGATTGCTCTTCATGTTGCTAACCCTAACTTATTTCCAAGTAAGGTTATATTTTCCGTAATTCTTCAGTCATGAACAACACATGCAAACAAATTACACGACTTGTATGACAGTGCTACTCATTTACAACTACTGCACTATGTCAAGACAAGGAGACATAAACATATACATATTACACACACACACACACACACACACTCTTCCATGCACACATGAGTTACTTTCAGTTTCCACCTACCAATTCCACTTTGCTTGGCTTGGTGATATTAAAGACACTTGGACAAGGTATCTTGCAGTGGGACTGAACCTAAATCCAAATGCCTGTAAAGCAAATGTATGAATTTTAGAAACATTTTCTTGAATATTTATATTTATTGGTAACTACTAATCTGTATCAACATTATGATCTCACTATTAAAATCTTTTGCTGTACATATTGAATTCATTTATTTGATGGAGTAGATATTTTAAGATCTGAGATATATTGAATTTTGCATCTGCTGTATTATGATATAAGTATGTTTAACTGATGAATAAGCTTGTTCATAACTTTGTTTTGTGTCATATTTTATGTTTTATTTTCCTGTTTCCAAATTGCTAAATTGTCATATTTTGTTAAATGTTGTTTTGATTTAGTAGGCATTTATTTTATATTAATGACTTCCACATTAATAAAATGAATCCCCAACTACTTAGGTGTAGAAAATATATCTAAATCTTTTTTTTTTCCTGTTAATTTTCTCTATCTGCCTGCCCTCTATATTGTAGGCCCATTTTATTTATAATTAGCATTTCCTCTAATTGCAGATTCTTCTATCATATCATCTCCTAACTATCCATTCTCTTATATCTTATTAGTTTTCCTTTTCTTTTTTTCTTCCACTGTTCTATGGCATCTCATCCTGTTCTCTCATAATTTCAATTACTTTTTCTTTTCCTATCTTTTCTCTCTCTTTTTTTTTGTTTTTGTCTGTCTCTGTGCTATCTCTTATCCTCTTGTAACTGCTTTTTTCCCCCTTTCCCAGAATCTTGCAAAGTTTCTAACTTTGTCATGTGCACTTATAACCTTCCCTCTCATCAACCCTATTCCCTCCTATTATCTATTAACCTAACTTCTTTGTCCTATATCAGCTTCCTTCTCCCTACCTCTTTCTCCTTCTTTGCCTCAAATAGTTTCAATCTTTATTATTCCTGTAACCTCACCTCTCCATTGTTTTTTCCTTTGCCTTTTCATTGTTTTACAACTTCACTGTTTCTCTTTTTCTCTTACTCTCACACTTTTTCATTTTGTTCTTGCTACACATCCCAGCATTTCATTTTCCTTTCTTGTCTTTGATAAGCTCTGTTTCTTACCTCAAATTTTATATTACTATAACTTCTTATTCGAGCAAGGGGTGATTACTAGGTAGAGATATTCTCTTAGTAGAAAGGTTTCATAAGTGTCATAAAAATAATTTCTGATTCCTCTAGAAGATAAAGTTTGGCATCTGTCTCCCTCTGCTATCCTCCAATTTGTTTCTGATTTTCCATTAAATTGGAAAATACATTTTGTAAATGATAAAAATCATGTCAGATTTAAGTGGCTAAACACTTTGCAAATATATCTGAAAAGAATTATTTTTCTAAATTTGGCATAAAGGTCTCTTGCTTACTATATAAACTGTTAGCTGATATTTCATCTGTTCATTGTTAACAACTGTAGGTCACTTATTTTCTCTGACATTTCTTTGCAGACACAAATACCAAAAGCAGTTAACATGATCTGCCTTCTCTGCTTGCATAAATTAACACTTAGTTCAAAATGACTTTGAACTTACTGTCATTGCATTTATAATTTTTATTGTTATCTATTTATTATTATTTTCACGATAAAAGATTTCCACCCACCCATTCAGAATTTGATATGGTCATTTGCCATTTTTTTTCTTTCTTCAATAGGACTACTAATCAGATAAACAGATAAAAGTTACTAATTTATAAGAACGAAGATATTCTGTATTTACAGTTGAAATGCTGCAATTTTTTTTCTATTTAGTTTTATTCAAGTTGTATTTGTGTTGTTAATTAAGATATGGTGAATCTTGGGATAGAGTTTCAGATTGATATAACCTTTCTAAATTAGACAATTATTTATATCTTAATGGTAAACATTGTCTTGACACTAGTAGTGATGACAAAAAAACTTGGTGGCTGCTTTTCAAGCTTTAGTCAACTCAGTTGTTTAGTTATAGTTCAGAATATCATATTGTTGTATATGTTATTACTATGGCCACTTGTAATATTCAGTTCTGGTTGTAAGTATGGAAACACATATGCACATTAAATAATAGTATTATTACATTCTTCCCTTTCAGAATATCTTTTACCAGTATCATACAGTTTTATGGGAATACTTTCACCCATATTGATTGAAAGGTTTGAATATAAGACTGGATCTCCTTAATTCCCATGGAGCTGTTGTCTCATCCTCCTCCACATCATATCTTCTTTATCATTTGGTGCCTAGCACTGTCAGGGTTCTTATATTTTGTTCTACAATAGGAGAGGTAGGGATTGTCTGGTCTTCAGGATAAAGTAGCAAGTCATGAACAGAAACACTAGATACCTGTCCATCTAGAGACTTGATGTTTGCATAAGTTATATTACTATCAAGAAGTTCAACTTGATTTACTAATGGTTTGTCCTTATCGCTCATAAATTTCCTTAGGAGTATTTAGCTAGGAGAGCAGTGAATTTCCATAGGAAGAGCTGCATTGAAAAGCAAAGAAACATTCATGGGATGTAGCAATTGATGCTGTAAACAACAGTAATCTTAGGGAGAAGAGTACCCAAAAAAGCACCAATTCCCAACACTTTTCTAAAGGTACCTTCATATGGTACCTTTGAATCTTTCTGCTTGTTTGTTCTCAATAGAGTAATACAAATTAGTATGAATTGATGCAAGTCAACTCTGGGAGAGATAATATTTTAAATCCTTAGACATGAAAGAAGTGCCTTGATCAGAGTATATATATTTTGGCAGCCCTCAAAAGTTGAACAAGAGATCCAGACATCTGATCACCATGTCCTAATATGAATATTGAGGCATGATAAAACAACAAAGAAACTATCCTAAGTAAACATGTATTATATAAAACACTAAGCAAAGGTGCCTTGACGTTCATAATAAGCTGTTCCAGAAGCTTTGTATTTTGATAAGTGTACCTTAAAGAAAGCAATAGAACTGAAAATTTGGTTGAGCCTAGATCCCACAAAAAGTGAAGGTCTTCCTCAAATCCTTTGTAGATGACAAACTATTGTTGATGTTAGCAAGCATGGAAGTAATAAAAACTGGGCCAGTGTATGCTTGAGCAAATGTATCAGAGATCACACTCTTGTTACTAAGATGATATTTCATTGTTACACTATCTCTGTCTGTCTGTCTTCCCCCCCTCTCTCTCTCTCTATACAGTGGCACTATTCTATGCTGCCTGTGTGATTAAACATGGCTGTTGGGTATTGACATCGGTCATTCACTCATCATTGGTATCCATGGCTGTAGCTAGGGTAAATGGCACTCAGGGCAAGCATCAGAATTGCACTCCTATCACCACCACCACCAAAAAGTGGAAACTTGCATAGAAAAATGGATAACTGGTTTTAAAAAATTGCATGGTGATAAGCAAAACAAACCATGTCTGAAAAGGTTTTTAATTTTTTTTTAATGGCTAAATTAGAAAATGATCTTGGCCAAAATTTCCCCCCTCCCCACCTCAAAATAGCACCTAGAGCATGTGCCCTGCTTGTCCCACCTAGCTACATCCCTTTTGGTATCAGTTATGCTCTCACTTCTATCCCCTCTCCTGCTGGTACCATGATAAAATGCACTCAGTGCACTCTGTTTTAGTGTGAGGGCAAGAAGTCTCTTTAGTCTTATTGTAAACACGGCAACCTCCCTAACATTGGTGCCACAAAAAATGTACCCAGTATATTTTGTCAAGTGGTTGCTAATAAGAAGAGCATTGTAGCTGTAGAAATCACACCAAAATCAAAATTTATGAGGGAGATGTGCTCCAATCCATCGAGGGATGCAGCAGCAACCTGTCTAGCCTATGCCAGCATAGAAAACAGATAGAGGATGATGATGTACTGAGGACAAGATGATTGACTAAACTCTTGAGTGAAACCATTAAAAGAAAGGAGTAGTGTATACAAATTTCATTTTATAAATTCTCAGTGTTAACCGGATTTCTGTTAGTGTTCAGTTGAAGATTGGGAGGTGGGGAGAAGAAAGAGCTTGATTTCAAATGGTAGAATGTGTTTTTGATTATGGAATTTTAATACAATACATCATTTATGCTGAATTCTATTGATTTTTGAAATCTTGTATTGCAGAAAGTGCAACATTCTGTTGAACAAAAGCAGAAACTAGTTGATTCCCTTCATAATATGGTTGTTGTTGTGGATGATTCCAGTTCTGAAACAGGTAGGTGAATTATGTATTCTGAAACGTTTTTTTTAAAGTTTCTTAAATTAGAAACTTTGAAGCTGTTAGCAAGGGTTGGTATTTTGATTTAGGTCTTGTGTTTTTCTTGGACAGAATTCCTTAAGTATAAAGGGATTGATTTGATCTTTGACTAACTGTTTAAGTTTCATTCTTCATTGTTGGAAGTTTAAAAAAATTACATAAAGGTAATATAATGAAAAGTGTTTTCTTCTGTGACTTTATAGCTTGTGAAGCTCTTGGACATCAACTTGAAAAACTTGTCAAACGTTGGGATGATGTGTGTAGATTAACTGAACAGAGGCGGTTATTACTACAAGATGTCTTATTAAAATGGCAGTTTTATTCTGATGGATTAAAAGCATTTTGTAACTGGCTTGATTGTCAAGAAGAAAAACTTGTAAAAATGCGTAAAGCTACTCTGAAAGATCCAGCTGAAGTTTCTGAACAAGTAAAAAATTTGAAGGTATGGAAGTTTAATTATTACAGTTTCAGTTTTATCTTCATTTATTTTTAAATGATTTCAATATTGTAGTGTATTTTGTGTATTATTATCATGTTTTGTTTAGGATGCATTACACTTAATAAATAATCTCTTAAGATTATAATTCTTTTGACAATTAACCTCAACTTGAGAATGAAATAATTTTCAGTTTTCTCATTCACACTAAATTTTGATTGCTTTTATCTATGATCACCATTAAATGACTGCTCGTTGAAATGTATGTATGTTCTTATTGAAAAATCTTTTATTGTTAATAATTTGTAAAATTATAATCTTAGTTACAACACCTGAGATATTTAATTAGGATTGTGTTGGTTTGGCTGCCAGCATCATTTTCTGTTTAAATTGATTTCATATTCAGTGTAGTGAATGGGCTAATGAATGATGTGAAAATCATTTTCGCTATAAATCAATAAATAAAGAGTGAGTAGCAATTAAAGTTTGAGATTTTTGGGTAATTTTAGCTAATCATAAGTCACAGACACATTCATGCCTTTTTCCATAGTAACAAGTCAAACATGAGAACTCTTTTGTCAGCAAGAAAGCATGTGTTGACAAATATATTCTACATAATGCCATGTGCTTTGACACTGTGATCTGTTGCTTGTACCCTGGTTATGACATGTGCTAAAAATAACAGCTGAATATGCCTTAAATTACACACCCCCTTCCCCACCAATTGAAATTTTATTTGTATAATCATATGAATTCACAAAACTTTTCTGAAAGTTTTAAAAAAGTTATGCGCGGTTATGTCATGCGTTAAACAGAATTTGATCTGTTTACAATTTCATATAAAAACACGTGCTATTTTCAGAATGTTGACAACATGTACAGTCATGCACAAAATGACAGCTTCCAAATCCTGATTCCTGACAGGGTGAAAATGATCAAACTTTAAATCTCCATAACTTTTTAAAAACATATTTCTGAAAAAAGTTAAAATGCTCCAGCAATTCAGCTTGGAAAGTTTATTAATATTCCATTCAATAAACTTTAATATTTGAAATGCTGTAAGTCAAACCAACTAGATCCTTTAATTAAAGTACCTTATTGTTTAAAAATAATCTTTACATCAAAATTGAAAGAACACATTTCTTCAATCAGACTCATAAATTTAGATCTAAATGAAATATCTAAAAATAGATTTTCTTTGTAATAAGATTTTATAAAAGAATGCAGAAACTACTTTGACTATATCTTATATCTATACAAACAAGTTTTGTTACTTAAGTTATTCAAATAACTATTGTCACTATGATTTTGTTACCAGACTAATTTCAAATATTAGATAGAATGAATGAAACACTTTCAGTTGGATTCTTAACATGCAACCATGTTGTTCTATTGACTACTTAAAGTAAGTAATGGGAAAACAAAAGTAAATGAACTCTGCAGAAGAGTGACATTGAACAACCATGTCATTAAAACTTTATCTTTCTTTGAACTTCTACTGAATCTATTTATAGACTAGTGATCTTGCTTGTAGTGTCAGCCACTAACTACTAACAAAATCTTTGTCTTCCTCTGTCTACCCCTCTCCTCCATACACTACTAGTGGATTGCTGTCTGGGTGAAATGGACACTATTGTAGAAAGCAATGGGACTACACACACCTTTTTGCCTTTTGGTCTATTGCTCACCTTTCTTCTTAAGTAGTTCTGTTTTAAATGGCTTAGAGCTCATACTTCCCTGGTTTTTAAGGGTAGTAGGTACATCATGCTGCTTAGTTTACCATCACCAGCTAGCCTCCAGGTGCATTTGACAGATTGCTGTGTTGCGAGCTTTCAGACCAGGTTTCTCAATGCACCTTTAAAGTTCAAGGTGTCGAAATTAGAACATCAATGTTCCATTCTCCAACATCTATGAACTTCATTTTATCTTTGATCTTATCCATCATCTTTTACTAACACAGAAATCTCTCTGAAGTACAAACTTTTTAACCTTCTATTCATAATTTATATGCTACATTCTTTATTGAAATTTCACTTTGCAATGTGGTGTCTCTACTTATGTAGATGCTGTTCTCCCTGTTACTCATCTTTCTCACCTGGATACCTGCAATAATGACTTCCATTTACTCTGCCTTAAAGTTTTCCTTTTTCATTCTCCCAAATATATTCTCTTCTGCTGCTACTCTTTAGAACGCTAAACTAATGCCACCATTTCAACCATAACTCCTCCTGCACTGAGGATATATATACCTCACTTCAACCCTTTCCAAAGTCATTGTTCTCAATACTTACAAGTCCTATTGGCTCTTACTTTTATTGCATACTGATGCCACTAATGTAGAAACTAAATCTTTTGCATTTCTCAATTTGAGCCATGAATGATTCCTCCTAGCATCATAGAGTCCTCAAGCTCACCCTTATTTTAAACTGCAGCAGTTCTGCTTAGCTTCTTGCCAACATTGTAAGAGCTTCTTTTCCTCCAACCATGATTTATTTATGAGTAATAAAGTTGCAGTGAAAGCCTTCACCTTTACCATCTGCTTTGCATCCAACTCCACTCTACTTACACTTGTTAAAATCTTCCTCAAATCTATCTCCTTCCACTTCACAAGTCTCACCATCTTGCATACATATATGCCTAGTGTAAAGTACCTCCGGTTACAGCAAGGCCATCAGCCATGGTAACATTCTTCCATAACTAAAATAATGCACCTTGGAACATGTATGTTCATCATATTCTTCAGTCTGTCTCTCTTCTACCAGGATATGCTCTGATCTCTAGAAGCACACTATAGTGCCTCTCTTTTTAAAGAAAAGCACCTTTTCTTATGTCAGCTATTGTCTATCATACTTACTTCCAATATTTAAAGGCAATGAAGACAACCTTCGACGAAAGCATTTTCCAACACCTTGAATCTCTCTCTTTAATGACTTAGTATGGCTTCTGTAAAGTCAGATCGACTGAAAAACCTATTCTCTGTTACTCACCAAAGGAACTTGCTCTGGAGAAATTTGGTGAAAGCAATACTTTTACCCTCAACACCAGCAAAGCTATCGACCTAGTCTAGTATGCAGATCTTATGAACTTCATCTGCCTCTCAACTCTTGGATTGGTAGTTTCCCCATCATATTCGTTTCTCTATTCCACGCTCTAGCAACTCTCGTGTGACCCAGGGTTTGATATTGTGCCCCACTCTCTGCATACCTAGGGCCCATCTTTGTACTCATGGCTATTTTGAATAGACAATTGTTGTCATTTATTGCATAAGGTGAACAGCCAAGGGCAAATTTGAGTTCATCTAACCACAGAAAGATGCTGCTGCTAGGTTTCAGTCAGCAGCAGAAGTCAGAGTAATCTGTAAGTGCTAAGAGTTTGTTGTTATGGGGAATGACAATATACAGGGATTTCTTGTCAATAATGAACAGGAGTCGCAAGAGTCTAGGATGAAAGAAAAAGGTGAAAAGATTAGAGGCATAGTTAGATTCTTTGCTGTGTAAGATCAGGGAGAGTGATGTTTAGTATGCATTGATTGAACAATATGGAACAGAAGTGAACAAACATTGAAGGCGAGTGTGTATTAATGAGTGGAAATTTTATTTGGGGCACATAGTACAGCTAGTGCATTATGTACTTGGAAGGTATGAGAATATATTTTATATCAACCAGGTAATTGTCAGAGTTTGGGAAACATATGAAGGACGGGTAAGGAAATGAAAAACCATGGGGATAACATTCAGACAGAGACAGGATACAAGAAAATGTGAATGTAAAACCATATTTTTGTGCAGATATGAGAATAGTATAAGTCTACAGGACCAGTGTTCGAAGGCAAAAGAAAAAGACTGTGTCATTCTTATTGAACTTTTCAAGATTGGGCATAGAGGTATTTGAAGAATTTCAGAATTATAACTTGGTGTTGCAAGATAAATATATTGGGAGTACTGAAAGGGAATTTTCTTTCCTATTAGTGTAGAAGAGGAAACATCAGTGTAGGGATCCTCAAAGTGGTGGATAGGAATACAACCTCTGGATACAGTTATTAGTGGTAGAAGTGGAAATAAGACTAAGAGGCCAAACCTAGGGTGTTCTTTGGCAAGATATAACATCTGATAGATATTTAGCTTAGGGTTACATATAGTATTTGGAAACAGCATTGTAGGTGTGCTGCTTTTATAAAATAGTCAACTGCTGGTCAATAGTGATGTTCACATGATGCTGGGCAGAAGAATGTTTGTGGGATCAAAGATCACCAAAATGTATTGCTGCTAACATCTATAAACCTGAAGATTTGAATGAATAAACTGAGCAAGTTCAACCAGATGAACATGAGTTGCAAATAGAGAATAAGGGAAGAGAAGGGAGAAGTAAAAAAAATATCTTCTATGGTTGGGTATTACTGGTGAATATATTATTCCTCCGAGGTGCACTACCAGCAAAATTGATGAGATTATCACTGCTGGAACACCCTTAGTCATAGATTTGTATGATTTAAGTTGACCTAGAGCAAACCTTCTTTAGGTTTTATAATTTTTTTCTATTTTTTGTTATTCAAGTAGTGGGGACTGATTATGAGAATTTATGAAGCTATCTTGGACATTGTAAAACATGTTTAAAAAAAATTGTCTGGTTTCTAACTTACACTGAGTAAAATTCCAGTTGTTTTATCACTTTAGGCCATTGAAAAAGAAATGGAAGTACAAGTACGGTCTTTTGATGAACTATATGAGTGTGGTCAGCAAATTGTCCAGAATCTAGAGGATAAAGAAGCTGTTCAACGTATAAGTGCTGAACTTGAAGATGTACAAGAGCGATGGGAAAATCTGGTTCAGAATATGGGAACACAGAGCCAAGAGGTAACATCAAAATTATATAAATTTTACTTTTTACTTTTTAATTCTAAGCTAATATTAGATGTTTATAAATTATGAAGATATTTGTTAAATATTGAAATGAATTAAAACGTTTCCATTACAAAATACTCTATAAAGTCCTAGAAATTTAAGATTACTAATTTTGAAATCATTTGAGTGGCAGTTTTTGAAATTTGTTTAGCCATTTTGTCAGTCATTTCTCTAATTTTTTTCCCTGCTGCAAATTATTTATGAATAGCTTTTGTTTGTTTGATTTTACTAAGAAATTTATTACTATTTGTTAATACTTTAATAGGAAAATTTTAAATATAATTAATTTGATTTCAGATTGCCGGGTCTGGAGTTGAACTTAGTAAAATAACAGATCTTGAGGAGATTCTTGCTGAAGAGAAAGTTCGAGAGACTAAGTCTGAACCAACAACTTCACCTGATGTGGTGAAAAAGCGCAAAACTGATACAGCTTTACGGTTAGAATTTGAAATAGACATGAAAAAAATGAAAGATTGGTTTGAGAAGACAGAATCAACATTAGCATTGCTATCTGTTGATGATGATGATGATGACGATGATGATGATGATGATCCTTTCCTTGCTTCTCAAGAAGAGTTTTCTGAAGAGGAGCAATTTGTTTTAATTCAGGTAATTTCTTTGAAATCTTAAATTCTACATCTCTGATTCTATTAACAGTTACTATTTCTAAAAAAAAGTTTATAACATGTGGTTAAGATGCTAAATCTTACATCTATAGCATCTGACTATACTTCTGACCAAAAACACATTGTATAGTCTATACTTATTTTATAGTTGAATAATTAGGGATAGGCAGGGCATTCAGATTATAGCACTGTTTATTCTATTTCAACAATTTGGACAAGCCTCCTAGTAGGCAAGGAGGGGGTTATCATGACTCTACAGTGCACTAACAATACTCTTTCACTTTCGTAGAGGTCCCAAAATAAATAACTAAATAATGAAGCTATTTCTACTGAACAGTTATCCTTTATCTTGGTTCTAGTCCAACCTAGACTCCTCTCTCATACCATTTCTTACATATAAATCCACATGGTCTAATCTCTCCAAGACACAAATATTTTATTCTCCCACATTCTAAATCACTGCCAGTCCTTTTGGTCCCCTGTTAAACGTGCTCTCTACCAACTTCTTGACATCTTTACCACCTCTGTTCTCACATAGAAAACCTCCCCATTTGCTCACACCACTTTACTTCCAACTCCATATTGTACAAACTAGATGAAACTCTTCCAAAACTATCCCTTTTCACTCCATTAGGCTCAAACTATATACACATATATGCTAAGTGTGAAAGCACTTCTGGTTGCTTCAAAAGTACAAGTCACTGGCCCTGACAATCTCCCTTCCAATACCCTCAAACAATGTTTTCAAGAAGTAGCTTTTATCATTGCCAACATCTTCAATCTTTCTCCACTCCATTTATCTTTTTTTTTTATCTCTTAAGTTGGCGATTTCCTATCACATCTTCACAGTTATGTACTGATGTAGTTTTGTTCTGACTTACACTATCAATTCTGGTTTGCTCCAAAATTTAGTTTTGTTCACCTTTCACTTCCTCTTATTCATCAATGACCTACTTCTTATCATCTGCTACAATGTCCACTCTTTACTTTCTGCACCTGTTGTATTTAATATTTTAAATAATTTATTTCTCGTTCTAAGTTTGAGTTTCACAACAAAATTTGTGCAATTTCTCTTTGCAGAATCATGTTGAATCATTTCTGATCAGTATATTAATAGTAATTATAAAATTCTAAAATGGTTTGATAACAGTTTGCTTTTGATTTATGAAGGAATCTCTTTTCTTATAAATGTTTTCTGTTAAAACTTAGAAACCAGGGAACAATTTCACTGAGAATTATTCTCTAAAACTTATAAGGTATTCTCATAAATCACTTTTTACCATTAATTCATGTAATAATTAATAATTGCACTGCTTAAAATTTTTAAGTTATCACTTATTTCATTATAAGCTTCTTTCAATAACTTTACCAGTTGATTTTTAAAGATCAAATCTACCCCATTTGGTTTTGTATTGTGTAAAAGTTTCAGTCAACTGATCTTATTGCACTCCTAGAGTTTTGCATATGTTTGTTGTCAATTCCTTCTCGAGCCATACCTGGCTCATAAGGGCTGGTTTCCCAGTTTCCTTGACGTATAGGTTCCCCCACCTGAACGGGACGCTGGTCCGTCGCAGGTAAGCTGCAAGATGCAGGAGGAAAGAGCGAGGGAAAGTTGTGGCAAAAGAGTCAGCAGAGGTTCGTCATTACCTTCTGCCAGAGCCACGTGGAGCTTAGGTGTTTTGCTCATAAACACACACATCGCCCGATCTGAGATTCGAGCCCGCGATCCCTTGACCTCGAGTCTGCTGCTCTAACCACTAGGCCATGGATTGCATGGACTATCTCTCAGTTGACTGAAATATTTCAACCAATTATATTTTACATGTGAGACCCTGCCTAAAAAGTTTATATTTCCTTTAAAATTTGAAAAAAAAAGAAAGGAAAAAGAACATTTTGTCTTATAGGACTCTTTCTTTTGACAGGATACAAAAAATGACGTGAAAACTCACCATGATAAAGTATCTTCACTCTTGGAAACTGGGAAAAAATTAATTGAAGAATTAAAATTTGGTAAGTTTATATATTCCCTCATTACCCTGTCTAGCTCAAACATTTTTTTTTTTTTTCGTTTAGACTTGTCTCCAGGTTCATAGCCACTCTGATTTTTCAATTTTTCAATTTTTCGTTTAGTATTGTCTCCCGATTCATACAAACCCATTTGCTAGCTCACGATTAACAGAACCTCTTTACTCAGCTACGGTGTTATATTAGCTATCAATAATGATATTCCCTCTGATTTTTCTGATTTTCAAACCTATTTATCTAATGTTTATTTATCGACAATGCCGTCCCCAGTCAAATTCCCTCACCCGCTTATTGTCACGTGTCCCTTGACCTCTCTCTCTAACTAACCGTATCTCTCTCTCGCTATGTCCCCCCTTCCCATAACCATCATCGCCATGGTCCTCTATGCCCCCCCCTCCCCAAAACCATCATCGCCATACAAAAAAGAGCCATCGCATTTATCGTTAACCCCACTCGCTTCAAAATATCTAAAGAATACGCACAGATCATGAATGGCTAAAAGTTAAGTGAATCGTCCAACCTCGCTACGACTACCTTCTTTCTTGCACTTATCCTTATTCTTTCTCTATTCTTCAATTTCCATCTCATTGTATTGTCACTCATTCTTTCAGTATTCCCTCATTACCCTGTCTAGCTCAAACATTTTTTTTTTTTTTTTTCGTTTAGACTTGTCTCCAGGTTCATAGCCACTCTGATTTTTCAATTTTTTTCAATTTTTTCAATTTTTCAATTTTTCAATTTTTCAATTTTTTCAATTTTTCAATTTTTCAATTTTTCAATTTTTCAATTTTTCGTTTAGTATTGTCTCCCGATTCATACAAACCCATTTGCTAGCTCACGATTAACAGAACCTCTTTACTCAGCTACGGTGTTATATTAGCTATCAATAATGATATTCCCTCTGATTTTTCTGATTTTCAAACCTATTTATCTAATGTTTATTTATCGACAATGCCGTCCCCAGTCAAATTCCCTCACACCGCTTATTGTCACGTGTCCCTTGACCTCTCTCTCTAACTAACCGTATCTCTCTCTCGCTATGTCCCCCCTTCCCATAACCATCATCGCCATGGTCCTCTATGCCCCCCCCCCTCCCCAAAACCATCATCGCCATACATAAAAGAGCCATCGCATTTATCGTTAACCCCACTCGCTTCAAAATATCTAAAGAATACGCACAGATCATGAATGGCTAAAAGTTAAGTGAATCGTCCAACCTCGCTACGACTACCTTCTTTCTTGCACTTATCCTTATTCTTTCTCTATTCTTCAATTTCCATCACATTGTATTGTCACTCATTCTTTCAGTATTCCCTCATTACCCTGTCTAGCTCAAACATTTTTTTTTTTTCGTTTAGACTTGTCTCCAGGTTCATAGCCACTCTGATTTTTCAATTTTTCAATTTTTCGTTTAGTATTGTCTCCCGATTCATACAAACCCATTTGCTAGCTCACGATTAACAGAACCTCTTTACTCAGCTACGGTGCACCCGCCCTCCCACCCCCACCACGCATGCCGGAAGTTCCTATTCTCTTCCATTCCGGGGTTGCTTCCCATGAAGACTGCAAATGCTCTCACCATCCATACCCCTCCCTACCCCTAGTCTCGACCTATGTAAGGTAATGTTCATACAGTGCAAAATATGAAAGGCTAGCGTTATGCAGGTTGTACTGAAGGCTACTTTACTACTTCATTTCTTGCACATGAATTCTGCCAAATGCGAGCTTTCTTTTCAGGTACACGAAGCTACTGTCCACCGTCCCAGGGTCTCTAGAGCCCATGCCTTCCACACCCTCAGGGTTGGCACCCTCAACGTTGGCACTCTGAAAGGTAGGTCTGGTGAGATAGTCGAGATGCTTGAACGGAGATGTGTGGATATATGTTGCATGCAAGAAATAAGGTGGAGAGGAGGATCAGCTAGGTTCCTCACAGGCAAGGAACGCAGGTACAAGATTTTCTGGGCAGGGAACACTGACGGGGTTGGTGGCGTGGGTATACTTATCGCTGAGAAATGGGTAGATAAAGTAATTGAGGTAATCAGAGTAAGTGACAGAATACTTAAGATTAGATTAGTGCTTCATCATAGTTTAGCAACCATTATATCAGCCTATGCTCCTCAGTTGGGGCTACCCGATGGACAGAAAGACCGATTCTATGACACTCTACTGCAGACTACCTCATTGACGAACGACAGAGACCTTATCTTTGTGGCTGGTGACTTCAATGGTCACGTTGGACGACATGCTGGGGGCTTCCATGGCGTACATGGAGGCTATGGCTATGGCTCCCGCAACGAGGAGGGAACCAGGCTGCTGGAGTTCTGCGATGCAAATAATCTTATGATTTGCAACACTAACTTCAGGAAACCTACCAGCCACCTAGTCACTTACCAATCGGGCCAACATACCAGCCAAATTGACTGCATCCTTACAAGGCAAAGGGAGAGATGGCTGCTTATAAATGCCAAAACCTTCCCAGGTGAAGAATGTACCCCACAACATAGACTGGTAGTTAGTGACTTTAGGATCAGGACTAGGAGGACAACCAGAAGACGACAAATATGGAGAAGAAGGATCTGGAAGCTTAAAGATCCTGCAAATGGACAGAGATTTAGGGACATATTACTTGAAGCCTCTGACGAAGTAGAAGGGGATAGAGCATCACAGGGGGTAGAAGACAGCTGGACGTTTCTAAGGGACAACCTGCTGAGAGCCACTGACCAGATCTGTGGCTGGTGCAAAGTCCCCTCTCGACCTAGAATAACGTGGTGGTGGAACAATATTGTAGACAGGGCTATTAGAGAAAAGAGACAGGCTTGGAAGGTCTGGAAAAATGGGGGTAGCAGGGAATTGTATCAGACTGCCAAAAGAGAAGCTAGGAGACAGGTTTATTTAGCCAGAGGGGAAGCAGATAAGAAAAAATTTGCCAATGTTCTGCGCCGTGAGGACCAAAGACTGGAGGTGTTTCGTGTTGCAAGACAGTGTTTGAGAGAGAATCGTGATGTGGTAGGAGAGAAGTGTGTTCGCATGGAAGATGGTTCACTTGCGCTAAATGAGGATGCGAAGAGAGAGGTTTGGAGATGCCACTATGAAAGGTTGCTGAATGAAGAAAATGAATGGGATAAAGAGAGTCTGCCGAATGTTGACCCAACAGAGGGACCAGCTATCCGAGTTGATAGTTCTGTGGTAGCTAAGGCAATTAGAAGCATGAAGACAGGGAAAGCCCCAGGCCCATCAGGAATCACTGCAGAGATGCTCAAAATGTCTGGTAGTGTCGGCTATAGCCTAGTCACCCATATAGTTAATCAGGTGATACACAAAGGGGTCATACCCAATGACTGGTGTAGCAGTATAATAGTCAACTGCTACAAAGGTAAAGGTGATGCCCTAGATACAAATAACTACAGAGGTATCAAGCTGTTGGACCAGGTGATGAAGGTTACGGAGAGGGTCATAGCCCAACTAATTAGAGAGAGAGTTAGTTTAGATGAGATGCAGTTTGGGTTTGTGCCAGGGAAAAGTACTACTGATGCTATATTCCTGGTAAGGCAGCTGCAGGAGAAATACCTAGCCAAAGATAAGCCCCTGTACCTGGCTTTTGTTGACATGGAGAAAGCCTTCGACAGGGTCCCCCGATCCCTTATCTGGTGGGCAATGAGAAAACTAGGGATAGATGAATGGTTAGTGAGAGCTGTGCGGGCCATGTATAGGGACGCCGCTAGTAGGGTGAGGGTTGGAAATGAGTACAGTGAAGAATTCCGGGTAGAGGTAGGGGTCCACCAAGGCTCAGTACTCAGCCCCCTCCTATTTATCATAGTCCTCCAGGCAATAACGGAGGAATTCAAGACAGGATGCCCTTGGGAGCTCCTCTATGCTGATGACCTTGCTCTAATTGCTGAGTCGCTATCAGAACTGGAGGAGAAGTTTCAGGTGTGGAAACAAGGATTAGAATCGAAGGGCCTCAGAGTCAATCTAGCTAAAACCAAAGTCGTAATCAGTAGGAAGGTAGACAAATCACAAACACCTTCAGGTAGATGGCCCTGCTCGATCTGTAGAAAAGGTGTAGGTAGAAACTCTATAAGATGCACCAAGTGTAAGCTATGGACACATAAGAGATGCAGCAATGTCAAAGGAAGGCTAACTAGGAAGATGGTTTTTGTATGTGGCAGATGCTCAGGAACAATAAACACTGAAAATGCTCTGAGACCAACTTCCGTCACTTTCCAGGGAGAAAAACTAGAAATAGTTGATAGTTTCCGTTACCTAGGTGACCAAGTCAGCAGCGGGGGTGGGTGTGCTGAAAGTGTAACTGCTAGAGTAAGAATAGCTTGGGCAAAGTTCAGAGAGCTCTTACCTCTGCTGGTGACAAAAGGCCTCTCGCACAGAGTGAAAGGCAGACTGTATGATGCGTGTGTACGAACAGCCATGCTACATGGCAGTGAAACATGGGCCGTGACTGCTGAGGATATGCGTAAGCTCGCTAGAAATGAAGCCAGTATGCTCCGATGGATGTGTAATGCCGGTACTCACACTCGGCAGAGTGTAAGTACCTTGAGAGAAAAGCTGGACCTAAGAAGCATCAGTTGTGGTGTGCAAGAGAGACGTTTGCGCTGGTATGGTCATGTGGCGAGAATGGATGAAGATAGTTGTGTGAAAAAGTGCCACACCCTAGCGGTTGAGGGAACCTGTGGAAGAGGCAGACCCAGGAAAACCTGGGACGAGGTGGTGAAGCACGACCTTCGAACTTTAGGTCTCACTGAGGAAATGACTAAAGACCGAGACCTCTGGAAGTGTGCTGTGCGCGAGAAGACCCGGCAGGACAAGTGAGTCCACAACCCGTGGCCTTCTACATGGGATGGAGCCAGCCTACGTATGCATACCTTCCCTTCTTGGGACACAAAACTCTACTTGTGAAGACGTGTTGAGGCAAGTGAGGATCAGAATCGAAATCGATCAATGGAAATTGCGGATGTGCTACCAGTGCCGGTGGCATGTCGAAACTCTGCTTGTGAAGACCCATTGAGGCAAGTGAGGATCAGAATCGAAATCGATCAATGGAAATCGATCAATGGAAATTGCAGATGTGTTACCAGTGCCGGTGGCATGTAAGAGAACTTTCCGTTTCGCGACCGTTGCCAGCACCGCCCCGTTTCGTGTCCGTTGCCAGCCTCGCCTGGCCCTCGTGCCGGTGGCACATAAAAAGCACCATCCGTTCGTGGCCGTTTGCCAGCTCTGTCTGGCACCAGTGCGGGTGGCACGTAAAAAGCACCCACTACACTCACGGAGTGGTTGGCGTTAGGAAGGGCATCCAGCCGTAGAAACACTGCCAGATTTGACTGGGCCTGATGAAGCCTTCTGGCTTCACAGACCCCAGTAGAACCGTCCAACCCATGCTAGCATGGAAAACGGACGCTAAATGATGATGATGATGATGATATATATATAAGAAATATATGTAAACTAATTCTCTTGTAATGATTGATGTTCAAAGGACCTTCTTAATTTGAGATGAACTGTTTTGCTTGTTTAAATGTTAAAATTTTTATTGCTTTTAAATAAAAATTTGTTCTGAAGCTAAATTATATTAGCATTTTATTTTTTTTGTTTTAAGGGGGTGAAAATTATGACAATATTTCTAAGCTGACACAAGAGCTGGAAGAAAGATGGAAAATTATCAATCAGCTTCTGAATGAGACACATAGTAAGGTTTTTCTGGAAATTGAAGCTAAAAAGTTTTATGACGAACTGAATTCACTGAAAGATTTGATGTTGAATTATGAGAAATGGGCATCTACTGCAGAGAACATTTCAGAAGAAACTATTGAAATCAGTAATCAGTTAGAGCAATGCCGAGTAAGTTAAACTTTCACTCTTTACTTTGGGAAAAGATGTTTTAATCACTGTTTCTAACATGGATAATTTTATAACTATTGTTTAAAAATGGAGGGGAACTTCATTTTTATTGATATTGTGTTTATTCTAAAGAAGTTCATAATAGCTGGATATTAGGGTTTATATATCACAGGTAATAGGCTTATGGGTGGCGAGCTGGCAGAAACATTAGCATGCTGGGCGAAATGCGTAGCCGTATTTCGTCTGCCATTACGTTCTGAGTTCAAATTCTGCCGAGGTCGACTTTGCCTTTCATCCTTTCGGGGTTGATAAATTAAGTACCAGTTACGCACTGGGGTCGATGTAATCGACTTAATCCGTTTGTCTGTCCTTGTTTGTCCTCTCTGTGTTTAACCCTTTGTGGGTAGTAAAGAAATAGGTAATAGGCTTATGGATTTATGGTGATTTTTTTTTTTTTTTTCAACAATCACTTACCAGATCTGTGAATTTGGATTCACAATGCCTAATTTTAGTGATTTCATAAACATACATAAATTGTTTAGATTTAGTCCATTTCAAAACAAGCCATTCATATGTTTGGATTCATGGATATTGAAATCCTGAATGGATTGTTAGATTATTATAGAAGTATTGACTTTAATGTATTTTTCTATGAAGCAGTCTGTCTCAGAAAGCTCATTACCTCCCAGGTCTTTCACTATGACCAAAAATAACATGTTAAATTAAATTAAATTGGTTAAATTAAATTAAATTACTTGATTAATAATTAATTAAATATTTCTGCAAGGTGTGCATGCTTGAAAAAAGCATTACTATGCAACCAGACAATGCTACATTACTTATATAGTATATATTTTATTTAGTGAAGTTGTATGATTTAAAAAAAATCTTCTGTAATTTGTAAAAGGTAAAATTAAAAGACATGAAGTCCCAAGAAGAACGTGTTGAACATCTTAAAGTGCAAGCAAATGCTTTGTTGCAACAAGAGAAGAAGACAGGAAAGAAAGAGAAAGTTCAGTTTGATCTTGATGCATTTAATCAGCGGTGGGAAGCTGTTTATCAGAAGATAGGTAGGTTTCATACTATGTTTATTCAATCATTACATGATCTTGAGTAATGTTTTTGTGCAGAAATTATTGGAAAATATTGTTTTATGCTGAAGTATTTGTTGCAGGCCCAAGAAAACAGGGCTCTGCAGTTAAAAACATGTCAATGCAAGGTAGCGTAAAAAATGTCATCAAACTGATGCTAATTCAAAATGCTTGTTTACTTACTTCATGGAAAAGTCTTTATTTCTTGTTTGTTATATTAGCATATTTTAGTAAGTAAGCCACTTGATTTACTTAGTTTATTGAAATGCCCTCATTGGAACTTAAGATAGTGTATTATATTTAAAGAACAGAAGAAATGATTCCTTTTGTTTATAAAAGAATCTTTTCTCTGAATGACAGTGTGTGGTACATGTGATCAGAAGTGTGAGCCTGATATGAAAGCATAAGTATTAAATGCAGAAGAGCAGCTACAAGGAATAAAGAATAAACTAGGTTGATAACCATACATTTTTCAGTATGAAATTGAGAGAGGTACTGAATGTTTGTTGTTGTTTGATCGGCAATATTTTTGCTGTGAACATCTTGTTTTTGTTTTTTCTTTTCAAACAGCATTTCTAAAACCATATTATCCAATGTAACCTCCTATTTTTAAGATGGTACTCTGTGACTGTGTGGTTTGAAGAATGTTTGTCTGCTATTTGTAGCAGGTTTGGCAGGAATGTTATGTAAATTTAAGAGATGTGTAGAAGAAAGGCAAGTGATTTCATAGAAACATGAGAATTGATATTGAGTAAATATGGATAAATTGGTGCAGGAGTGGCTGTGTGGTAAGAAGCTTGCTTCCCAACCACATGGTTTTGGGTTCAGTCCCACTGTGTGACACCTTGGGCAAGTGTCTTCTACTATAACCTTAGGCCAACTGAAGCCTTGTGAGTGGATTTGGTAGACAGAAACTGAAAGAAGCCAGTTGTATATATATATATGTATGTATATATATATGTATGTATATATATGTCTTTGTGTCTGTGTTTGTCCCCACCATCACCGCTTGACAACTGGTGTTGGGGTGTTTACATCCCTGTAACTTAGCAGTTCAGCAAAAAAGACTGATAGAATAAGTACCAGGTTTAAAAAATAAGTATTGGGGTTGATTCATTCAACAAAAAATTCAAGGCAGTGTCCCAGCAATGACTGAAACAAGTAAAAGATAAAAGATGTAAAAACAAAATTTACTTTAGATTTGAACAAGCTTGATTTGATAATTGCAATGACATCAAATAGAGGTAGATTCTACTGAATTGTTTTGCAATGGAAAATGGAAAATTACTTGTTTAATGTCATGGATGATTTTAAATATAGTTTTCCCAAAAGCATGCAACTTTAGGTGTGTTGGCTTTTAATAATTTTAATTTTTACACTTTGGAGTGGATGCTTTTTTCATTTCTCTCTCTGAAAATCTAAGTAAAATAAAATAAAATATGTTGGCTAACTGCAACAAGCAGAGTAGTATATATTGATTATAAACATCACTTAATTACTGGCAGTCACTATTCCAGAAACCTAATTTTATAACATTAATCTCACATTTACTCTACTGGAGAATGGTAAATGTACATGTTGTATAAAATATTAGTTTGATATATATTATCTTGAAATAATATTTTCTTGTACCCTGCTTTTTCTCTCTAAATTTGTTGGTAGTTGAGACTACTACAGAAGTTAGATATAAACAGAGAGTTTCATATTTCATGCAAATGCACTTATGAAACAGTTTAGTATAAAACTCCAGGTTCTTGAGCAACTCTTGTAGTATTAACAGCCAATGAAAATAAAATAAGATTATATGTACTCTTCACTACATATCGAGTTCTCTTCCCCATGTTTATAAACCAAACATACTCATGCATGTAAATGCTTGCACGTACCTGTTTCAGTATGTTATTTAAGTACTGGACCCTTGAAAACTGAATGATTTAAAAAAGGAACAACTCGGTTACCTAAATGTTTTAATTTTAATGATCATTCTCTTTTAGGAAAATATTTCAATCTCTAAAATACTTTTACTTTAGTTTTTAAGTTGGCTAAAAATCTTTTGGGTTTAAATGTTTTATTTATAAAGAAAAGTATCTAAAGAATAATGTAGTAAATGACAATATCATTGTGTATAATCTCAAGAATATTCAACCTTCCAACCTCTGTATGTCTCATTTTCCAGTGTTTGATTATGTCTCTTAATCGTCTTTGCTTTTCTGTTTGTTGACAATTTTTTTTTCTGCGTTGTATTTTTGTATCTCCCTTTGTCGCTTTCCTTCCAATATCCATCCATGTTAACAGAAGATACAGACTGTGAGTATTACAATTGCTGTTGTACTTCTGTCTTAGTGTTGTGTTTTGTCATGTTGTCACCCTAAGCTAAATCTTTTCTTTGCCTTGACAAACAATTTTAATGTTACCTGAATGTCATCATATAAACAGACAAGCATGCAATATAAGTGTAAGATGTTTTAATATTATTGCTCTTGTTAACACTACTATTACATTGTTCAGTTTAATTTATAATTTTATGATAAGCTATGAAATAAGTAGTGGCACTTAGAGAAAGTTAGAAGCTATAAAATACATCCATTGTGTGCAATACCAGATTTTTTTTTTTCCCCAAGAAAATGTCTGTTGTAAATATCTATAAATTTGAGTGTGGCCTTTGCCAGTACCGCTTGACTGGCCCTCATGCCGGTGGCACGTAAAAGGACCCACTACACTCTCGGAGTGATTGGCGTTAGGAAGGGCATCCACCTGTAGAAACTCTGCCAGATCAGATTGGAGCCTGGTACAGCCATTGGTTTGCCAGTCCTCAGTCAAATTGTCCAACCCATGCTAGCATGGAAAGCGGACGTTAAACGATGATGATGATGAATATGAGGTTTTGTATTCTTATAATATTTCAATTCTCTTGTTTTGTGTGTGTGTGTGTGTGTGTGCATGTACATGTGCACACACATACACTTTTGTACTGCTAGCTGTCACTCACTCACTTTCTGTCCAGTCCTTCATTGAGATCTGTTAGTCTCTTACCATCACTATCTTGATTATCTGTAACTAATGTTCTCTTGCTTGCAAACATTACTCTTCTATGCTTCTAGCTACCATTCTTTTTCCCCCCAGTTACCAAGTTACTCATTATTGGTATCTATTATACTGTCATATTGCTCTCTTACCGACAAAAATTTAACTTCCATGTCTCTGTCTCATTACTCTCTGCTGTCACTGCCTCCTTTTCCTCCTCCCCTTCCATATGGTCACTTCAATGATTATATCCCTTTTTCATGCTCATGTTTCTTTCTCCATTTCACACTAGTTCTCATAGTTCATTTTCTGCAATTGCCCGTTCTATCCAGTCCACTTGTCAACTGGAACGAGCAATAATAACGTTGAGTAGTAATGGCTCTTTTGTCTTGCAGAGTACAAGGTAACCCACTAATTCTGGTTCCTTGTATACTCTATAAAGTGTTTGCTGAATGAGCAGAGTAAACATAGGGTCAAGAGGTGTTTTTAGTTCTGTCTTCTGGAGGACATAAGATTTAAAAAGCTGGTACCATGATAAAATATACTTTGTATACTCTGTAAAGTTGGTGTTAGGGAGAGCATCCAGTCTTATAAAAGACCTGTCTAGGAGAGCAATAACTCCAAATAAGAACTGATATGGACTAGGATCATCAGCAATGTCAGCATGGAAATCAGATGTGTACTGATGATATATACATATGCCACACAAATATCTATCTGTTTGTCTGTCTGTCTGTATCTCAATGTATGTGCTTGTGTATGTTTATATGTATAATACTAAAAGTTGCCATCTGTTTTTGTGTGTACCACAATTTTTAGTGAAAACAATTCATTATGTTGATAAAAGGTTTTGAGTTCATGTACTCTTAAACAATACATTTCTGGGTTCTAGGAATTGAAAAATGTTGTTTATTATTTTATGTGCAAGAGAAAGTATTTTTCAGCCATTCATGGAAGAAAGACAATTCATGAATGTTGTTGAAATGGAAGAAGGGCTGCTGAGTGTATATATATCAACATATAAAGAAAAATTGATGCAATATCCATACAGTAAAAAAGATTGGTAGAATAGCTCATAGCAAAATACAAGAAAAAAAAGGATAGTGTACATATCTCAAAAATGCTTCAGAATTGCCAATTAAAATGTCTGGTTAACATTTTGACCAGAGGGAACAAATTCTGTGTGGGCAATTCCTTTCACATCGATGAAGCAAATCAGCATCATTTTGACATTGGACTTCACTTGATGTGCTTTTATGCAGCATGGTGATATCGAATGCTTCTATTAACTTGATTGCTGCTTCATTTCTGGGTCGTAGCTGTATCACCAGCTTTCGTCACCAGTGATCTTTGGAAATGGTCTGGATCAACTTCCAACTGTTCTTTCAGTTCCTGACATGCATTCAGTTGTGACTACTTTTAAGCTTTCATGAGTAAGCAAGGTACAAATGTTGCTGCAGTTCTTTTCATTTGCAACTCCTTGCTCAAAATTCATTGACAGGTCCTCCAGGACACACCAGTCATATCAACAAGTTTGTCAATTTTTTGGTGACAGTCCTCCAAGACCAGTTCATGAACTTTTGTGATGTTTTCATTCATTCGGGAGGTCAACGGTTGCCCTGTACAAGGTTGGTCTTCAAGCAACAAGTGAACATTCCTGAAGCTTGAAAACCATTTGCAAACTTGTTTTGCTCATAACAGTGTCCTTGTAAACTGTTTGAGGCATGACTACTGCTTTGGCCACCATTTTCCCCAGCAGAAAACAGAATTTCATGAAAGCACACAGTTCCTTCGTTTCAGCCATTGCAAAAATTGACGGACAAATGAGAAACATTGCAAAAGAAAGACGTATCACTTGGCAGTACAACTTATTTATATATTTACAGTACAGATTTACATGGAGTACAAAAGATACAGTAAAATAAGGGGAGAGGATAAGGTATTTCAAGTCTGACAGCTGTTTCTGGTGACTCAGAATGACTTAAAACTCATAATGTTTGCAAGTGGAGTGTGCAAAACTTCAAAAATATGCAACCAGTAGTGGATAAATATAAACATTACTGTAAATTTGGCCTCCATCTTCGGGTTGGACAGATTGTTTATTTGTATTATTATTTCCATATCAGCTCACCTGGATTTCTCTTATAGCCACTCTTTACCCTGTAGACTTAGTCCTCAATAAAGGTTTTGGAGTGTAAGCACAGAATCATTTGAGCATTAGTATGTGTTTTCTATATTGAG
Source organism: Octopus sinensis (assembly GCF_006345805.1). Taxonomy (NCBI): domain Eukaryota; kingdom Metazoa; phylum Mollusca; class Cephalopoda; order Octopoda; family Octopodidae; genus Octopus; species Octopus sinensis. The sequence goes on from NC_042998.1 coordinate 41,038,538, forward strand.
CATCCCTGGATCTCGCCTGTTGACTATATACATATATATATATATATATATATATATATATATATATATATATACACATACATACATATATATATATATATACATACATATATATATATCTGATTCTTTATTTATATAAAACAAAAGGTGCTGGATTTTTGATTGGCAGTTAATTATAGCTACTTATATATATTTGCATATGTACATGTTTCTATGGGTACACAAATGTGCATGCGCATATACATACACACAGATGGAAATTTCAACGAAGACCGCATGACAGATGACAACCAATGAACTCCAATGATTATCCACTTAATGGCTTTCAAACCCATTGACATATATGATCAACTGACAGTCAGTTCTTGTCACAGGAATGAAATCTCAATTTGTCAAAACACGTGAAAAACACTCTTGTATAATGCTATAGTATAATATTGAACCTTGGATCACATTGAAGCATAGCAACTTTTTAATCCTATAGTCAGGTGTCTATATTAATGTACATGTGTGTATATTATGGATTAGCACTTAGGTACTTTTTTCCTTGGCAGTTGATCATTTTTCCTGTCTCATTCAGCTTGTTGTTGAAAATTAAGTGCTGAAATGTTTATTTTCTTAATTATTTCGCATCATATATAGCAACATTAATCTACCAGTTGAAGCTGTTTTAGTGTCCAACCTTTTATTAGTGATGTGTTGTTTAATAAATTAATTCCTGCTTGAAAAGGAGTACAAGGGAAAAAAGAAAACTAATAAGTTTGCTATTTATATCTTTATTGGAAATATGATAAATACAGTATTCTTGCATTGCTGCAGAAATACTAGGAGCTTGTTATATTTGTGGTCAAATCATATTATATCTCTTGAAAAAAATGAAACATTCTATTTATTTTGAATTATAATTTATTTCTTGAAGAAATAAAATGCTGTATCAGAAAAAAGAATTAACATAATTTTTTTCATAGAGTTTTTAAGAATTATTTTACAATATTAATTTCTATTCGTTGTATCTGGTTATTTGGGAAAGGATTCATGTAGGCAAAAATATTTCATTAAAGAATTTGTTGGACAGTTTACAAAACTAAAATATATATAACCATAAATATAAGTGGGTGAAAAAGAATTTATAAAATTGGTTTCTATTAAGGATTTCAATATACATTCTTTCATTGTCAAATAAGATTACTTTTTAAAGATGTCATCTTTTCTGTCTTCAATTATTAAACTGGACAATGAATTTCATGTGTAAACATGAAATTGTTTTAAAATTCTACTTTGGATTATATCAGGTTAAACATTGCTACATATTACATATGTGAAATACAGAAGTTTAAAAAACAACTCTTCTCGAGTTTAAAAATATTTTATTGCATATATCTGAATAATTGTTGCAGTAAGGCTTTTTCGTAAGGTAGGAGGTCTTTCATAACGATTTTACAAAAAGTGTTCTAAGGTGAATTCTAAAATATTTGTTTGGACTGCGCTCTCGCCACACACAGACGCATTCACCCTCACTCTCCAAACTATAATATAGGTGATATTTTTACTAATTACAACAAACTGCAACTGCTCCAATTGTTGTACTCAATGTTATATAAACAATTATTTTACAACTGTAAAACCAGTATCAAAATCAAATTTATAATTTTTACTCCAAAGTAAAACCATAGTTTTACTAATAAAGTAAAATTTTAATTACTAAACTACTCTTTTTGTTTGCAGTATTTGTATTTAAAAAAAAAGCCAGAAATACATGAATATGATATTTTAGAGTCAAAGCAATGAAATATAGTTTCAGAAATATTGAGCTTTAAATATTTCAAATTATTTACTTATAATTATCATTACTTGAAATATTTGTTTTGTAGGGAAGCAGAAAGAAGAACTTGAAAAGGCTTTGGAAGAGATACCTTCTCGTCCTTATTTGAGTGCTCTTGGAGCCTTACTTAAATGGATCAGTGATATGGAGGAAATTCTCAACACAGAAAATATCCATTTCAGTGGTATCTCTTCTCTGGAGAAACAAATGAAGCAGTACAAGGTTAGTAAAATTCCTTATCTATTATACTAATTTCTAAACTTTAAAAATTTTTAAATGATATTTAAACAATATACAACTGGGAAGTTAATATTATTTCTCTCTCTCTCTCTCTCTCTCTCTCTCTCTATCCTGTCTGTCTGTCATGTTCTCTCTCCTCCAACCCCATCCTATTAATTCACAGAAATGATTTCAGGAAAGTTAGGTGAGCTCTCAGTAAGTTGTACTTTCAGAGAAGTTCTAAATGATTATCATGACAGAAAAAGGAGATAGAGGTTTATAACATAGAGGGAAATCGGCAATTTCTACAAGGCAACTACTGAAGGCTATAAACAAGATATGTGGGCCATGCAATAGAGAAAAATATCAAGTAGCGAAAAGAGGATCTAAAGGCTGGACATATTTAGCAAAGGGAGAAGAAAAAGAAAGTGGTTTGCACATGTTTTGTGACATGAGGATTAAGAGCATGATATGTTATAAGTTACACTGAAGAGAATCTAGATGTAATGAGTTTAGAGAATGATCATAGCACATTTGCTTTTACTGATGTTAGAAAGAAAGTAGCATAGAGACTGTTGAATTAGGAGATTGCTTGAGAGGGAGAGTGTCTATAACAGTCTGATCAACAGAACAAATAAGAATATGATAGCAAGGAAATCAGCTGGTCTGTCAGAGATAGTCACAGTGATGTTTAAAATATTTGGCAAAGAAGTTACATACTAGTATTTCAAATAGTCAACCAAAGAATATAGGAAGGTGACATACTCAGTGATGGTGTACCAGTATCATTGTCAATTGATACAAGGGTAAAAGCCATACACTAAAGGCCACAGAAACCTCAAATTGTTGGGCAAGAGTTATCAAAAAATTGATTAGAAACAAGATTAACTTGAATGTTATTTGGGTTTGTGGTACTAAAGATACTATATTCATAAAGAGAGAATTGCAAGAAAATTTGTTAGCTATGAGTAAGCCCTTCCCCATACTCAACATTTGTTGACCTGGTGATGGCTTTTGACAAGGTCTGGTATTCATGAACGATGCTAGGGGTACATGAATGGCTTATGAGGGTTGTGCAGTCTATGAACAGAGGTGCAATCATCAATTACAAATTTAGCATGTATGCAGAGGTTCATTCAGTTATCTCCATATCTATATATTATAGTCATCCAAGCCATAACAAACTATGCTGATGACCTAATTCTTAAAGCAAAATCTGTAGAAGATTTAGAGATGTTCCTGACAAAGAAGCAAAACTTGGTATAGTCCTTAAACTTACTAAAACTACAGTTTTACTAAGTAGGAAAGAATTAAAGACCTTGTTACCATCAAGGAAATAGCCTTGGTATACAGAAAAGGAGGAAGTAGAAATTTCATATGGTGGCCAAGTGTAAGTAAGAGAACACAAGAAGTGAAGTGGGATCACAAATAGTTTAACAAAGTAGGTAGGCTTCATATGTGGGTAATAAACACTATAAGTATATAGGAAACAGGTTTTCTCAAATGTCCAGCTAGCTCCGGGTAGTTGATAACTTCTGTTACTGAGGTGGGTGTTCTGAAAGCTTAGTGGTGAGAGTAAGAACAGACTGGAAAAAATTCTAGGAGCTGTTATCTCTGCTGGTGACAAAAAGCTTTTCTTTCAGAGTGAATGGCAGATTGTATGCTATTTGTGTACAAAATGAGATAAAGCATGGTAAAAAGTCAACTGCTGGAGAATTTATGCAAATTGTAAAGAAATTAAGCAAGCATACTTTGCTGGATGCATAGTGTTAGTGTGCATGAATAACAAAGTTCAAGTAAGTTGAGGGAAAAATTAGATATAAGTGGAATCAGATGGGTGCAGTGTGCAAGAGAAAAGAATGCACTGGTAGTGACTTGTGATGTATATAGGGTGTAACTGCTGTATGAGGAATTGCTAAGCTCTTTGTTTAAATGGAAGCTGTGGAAGAGGAAGACCAAGAAAGACTGGGATGAAGTGGTGAAAACTGATGGCATTTCACAAAGATGACTAAGGACCATGATGATTGGTGACACATGATGCTGGAGAAAATCCAACCGCATGTGTAAGCATGGCAAAACATACATGGAAATGGTGGTAGTAATGGAGGCTGGGATATAGTGTGTGTGTATGTGTGTCTGTGTATATATGGGCTTTTCACTTGTTTTGTACCAGCTAATTCTTTATTTGCTATTCCTCTTTTCTGTTCAATACCCCTTTCATCTCCTAGTTACTGCACTATGTAACCCATGCAATAAGGGAAAATAGATATGAGCATGCTCATTGCTGGCCTACTACAATCCACATCTCTCTACTCTCTGCTCCCTTCCATCATGTTCTCTGTTACCATATAACATTACTCTTCTCTACTGCTAGTCACCACTCCCTCTTCTCCAGTCAGTCATTAGTGACATCTTTCCCACTCTCATACCACTGACCATTTTTATTACTTTCCATCACTTCCTCACTCTCTTTTTCTCCCCTCACCAGCAAACATAATTGTTGTTCACATGTTTGTCCCTGCCATTAATGTTTCTCTCATTTTACTCTGGAATTAATGTCTCTTTTTGCATTACTCCTTTTAACATTGCCTCTCCCATTTCTCCTTCTACACTTTCACCAGAATAGTGTTCCCCACTCACCCTAGTTAATTTTCAGCTACCACCTTTTCTTCTACCCACCCTATTGGTCATGTTGCTTTAAATTAACAAAGAAAGCATAGAGGAATGAGCTTGACTGTTCTGTGTCTGTGAAGAACTGTTCAACTCATGTCAGAATGGAAAGTGACATCCTTTTAATCCGCTTTCCATACTGCATGGATTTGTCGGTAGTCACAGTCAAAGACAATTCTTATCAGGATTTACTGCTCTCGTAGATGTCTTGCTTGTATGTTTCATTTTTTACATGGTTTCTAAGGCCAGATGTCCTTCATATCACCATCTGTACTAGGTGCAGTTTATTATGGCACCAGTACCCAAAAAGGATGTTATATCCCCAAAGGACTAAAGGGGCCTTATTGACCCCACATTGTTTCCACTCATTTATCACTCACTTTGTAGAGTGTACTGAATGCATTCTGGCACTATCACAATTGGAATTGTCTTGTAATTTGTAAAATTGAAAAGTGTTGTTAGATCAGGTCAACATGACCTAGTAGGTGAGCAATGACAGAAGTTGAACTAGAATGGGTAGATGAATGGAACAAAAGTATGATAGCAGAAACCTAGTGATTTGGTGAGAGAGAGAAAGATGAATAATAAGTGGAGAATGGTAACAGTGAGTGATGGACTTCAAATAAATGATGACTGGCAGTACAGAAAGGGTAATGGTAGGGTGTATCAGGTACAAACAGATACAATGTCATTGTCATGGATGAGAGAGGTAGAGTGATAAGGGTGGTGGTAGAGGGGAGTAAATGTGGGTAGATTCAGTATCATTCTTTGTTACTGGGCTGTATGAATGATATACAGATGAATGAACACACACATACAATATCTTTTTTTTCTTCCTCTTTTAGAAACTTCGAAGTGATCTTCAAGAACATATACATAGTTTAGAATATGTGAATAAAACAGGCCAACAACTGGTAAAGAAATCTCAAAGCAATGAGAGAGCTAAATCTCTTGAGACTGATTTAATATCCTTGAACTGTAGATGGAGTGAAGTTTTTAATACAGTTGATGTACGTATGGATATTCTCGATAGAACTATTGGACAACTGCAGTCATTTCAGGTACAATCTCTTAAAATAATCACTTTTACTTTTTATAAAAACAAAAGTTAAAAATTCTCATTACCCACAAGAATGATTAAAGTACTTTATCAAGAACTAATTACATAGAATTTGTTGAAAATATGTTTATGCCATTTTGGAATGAATTAATCCAATTTTCATAATTACATTTTTATAGGATTGAGTTATTAAATTCTTACTTGTTAGTTAAATATTTTTAAAAAATATTTTTTACATTGTAATTTTTATGATTATGAAAAACCATTTTACTTTTTCTATAAAAATGTATTTTAATGTAACTCTTCTGTTTGATAGTAATTACTTTTCTATACTAAGTGGTATAAACAAAAATAATTTCATTACAAATCTACAATCATTTTCAAACAGTAATGCAAAGTGGATTATCTTTTCATCATTATATTTGTTTTATCCAATTAATTTTGTATTAATTGTGAAAATATGTTTTCTCTTCCAAACTAGTCATTGACTCTTAAATATAACTGAATATTTCTTAATTTATTCATAGAATCAATTGGTTGGCATGGTCCGCTGGACGAAAGAAATGCAGGTGTTTTTACAGGCTGATGATCCAGCAACAGGAGATTTACAAACTCTTGCTGCTCAAATGAATGAAAGCAATGTAAGAATTGTAATACAACAATCTTTTCTTTTTCTTAAATGAAGTTATTTTAATTTTAAATTATAGTCAATCACATCAATGAATCATGTAAAATGATTTTTAAAAATTAACAGGAATATTAAAGAAAAACATATGATGTTATTTTAAAATTTTGAAAATATTTTTTATAACCAAATCGTTTTAAAACAAATTATTTTCATAAAAAAAAGTTTCGGAAAAAATGTCTGGTGATTGTTGCAATACTGATCTTTTCTATTTACTTATAGGGAGTTCTTGAAGATATTTTAACATTACAAGAAAATGTTGATAGTATTGGGGAACTGCATAATCAACTGTGTGAATATGCTGATGAACAATTTACTAAAGACATAAAAGAACAGGTGAAAGATATGAATGAAAAGTGGAATAGTGTTGTTACTCTTGCCCAAGAACAGAACACTCGTCTTGCTAATGCAATCAAATACAGTAAAGATATTTTCTCCAGAATGGAAAGCTTAACTAAGTGGACAGAACAACAAAAACAGCAACTCAACAACAAGGATTATGCAGTGGATAGTATCAACGATTTGTTAGTTAAAAATAAAAAATTCAAGGTACAGTATAATTTTTAGAAATTTAACTTCTCTATTATAATCGTATACCCCTGTCATCCATGTACTATTTTAATTTAAAGCTAAATAATTTTGTATTACTTTATATCAGTCTTGTCAAATAAATATTTTTGTAATGATGTATTAAAAGAACAAGCTCATACATACTTAACATCATAAAATTCATTTGATTTCATCAATTTTAGAGAAGGGTTAACAAAATGTCCATTGTCTGGAAATCTTTCATAACATACTCGTAACCTCTTCAGCAACTCTTCCATCCCACATGGAAGAATCACTGAAGAGGTTACAAGTATGTGACAGTAGTTTACAACATTATTTTCTTCAGTGGCCTATCAATTTAGTACTGTTATAAAAAAAATTAAAGTTTTGAGAACAATTTCTTGTTTGTTCATAAGCTGTCAGACTGACATTCATGCATTGCAGACACACCCACATAACTCCACACAGATCCACAACTCGGTGCATTCACTCACACATACACATTCACTTACTAGTCAACAAATAATAAATACTATGGAAATGTATTTAAAATTGTGTTATAAAAGAAATTTGCTCTTATTGTAATATAAAATTTAGTTTATTTTTACTTCAATTTTAGTCTCTGAAGCAAGAAGTTTTGGAGAAAGAACTTGAGATAAATAGACTGAACTCGGAAGCTAATGTTTTGTTAAATAAAAGCAAAAGCTTACAGGAGATGGGACGTGCTTTAATGAAGTTAAATTCTCTTTGGAAAGATGTTTACCAGCGAGTTATCTACTATTCTACTGTTTATGAACAAAGTGATGTGAAGTGGTATAAATTTAAAGGTATGACTTACTGCACTAAATAATTACCATTTACTCTTTTACTTGTTTCAGTCATTTCGATTGTGGCAATGAGGGAGAACTATCTTAAAGGGTTTTTAGTTGGAGCAGTTGACCTCAGGACATATTTTTTGTGAGCCTAGTACTTATTCTATCAGTCTCTTTTGCCAAACCTTTAAAAGACACCAATATTGGTTGTCAAATGATGGTGGAGGAGGGACAAACGCAGACAAAGCCACATATACGTAAATACATACGCGCGCGCGCGCACACACACACACACACAAACATATATATAAACGATGGGCTTCGTTCAGCTTCCGTCTACCAAATCCACTCATAAGGTTTTGGTTGACCTGAGGCTATAGTAGAAGACACTTACCCAAAGTGTCCCACAGTGGGACTGAGCCTGGTACCATGTGGTTGAGAAGCAAGCTTCTTACCACACAGCCGTGCCTGCACCCATATATGCAATCTCAAAAAATAAATTTTGATAATTGTATTTCATGTGGTTTTCATTGTTTCATGTTTAACCTATAATTGAATTTATGATTTCGTTTTAAAATTTTCTATTTATGTCTGAAAGTTTAAATTATACCTTTTTCAAAATAGTCATTATATTTTGTGCTCCTTAAAAACATTTTGCATTTTTTTTTCTATCCTAGCATGAGATGAACTGATTTTCATAGCAAATAAATTTTTGGAACTTGATATTTTGCAGCCAGATTCTCTTCCTAATTTGAATTATGTAACTATTGAATGGTATATGACATTTTAGCTGATTGCAAAAAAGCAGGAAAATCTCTTCCCCAAGAGTACTAACTATGACTTAACCAACCCTCATTCCTACAAATTACTCAGAGCCCACCACTCCAACATATATGATTCTCTTGATCTTTTTTCCATGCTTGTGAGGATGGAATAATCTTTTGATTGAACAGTTGTTTTCATGACTGGATGCTCTTACTGCTAACTACTTAAATATGAAGCAAAAGGGAACCTGCTTTTCATTCACTCTGGCAAACTAGCATATGCAGAGTTAGGTGCCTTGACCATAGATGCCACAATGGCATCATCCCGGTTCATAATGCTTTTGTTATCATATTCCTGCTGAAATACCCTGTATTTTTAAAATTAATTCTGAAGATAATGAAAGATTTAGTCAAGTAACTCATTATTAAGGTGATGTTTCAAACATTACTTCATTTGGAATTTTATTGGAAGGTTTTAATTTATTTCATTTTAAAAGAAGAGGTTTGGGTGATAGAATCAGGCATTAGGTGCCATAGGCAGGTAGATATCAAAAAGGTTAAATCACTGCCATTCATTATGGTAAATAAAAATTTAAAACCTATTTATTCTCATATGGAAATAGTGAATCCTTTAATGAAATGATTAGCCATAACAACTTGGATTACAGTTAAAACTTCATTGAAGCAGCCATCAAAAAAAGTGTCTAAATTATAAAATTAACATTCTTGTAATTATCTGTTTTTGGAGAGAATTCTCTCTCCCCTATTTTACATAGATAAACAAGAAATATCTTTTAAGCAGAAATACATTATTTAAAAAATTTTCTCTTCATATGAATAACATTGTAATTTTCTAAAACTGTCCATTTTGTGTTATAGCCTTTGTCCTTATAATCTATATTAGTCTGTTGGAAATATCTTGAGTATATTTGTTTCTGTTTTTTTGTTTTTTTTCTGTAACTAAATCATTCAGATTAATTTTACAATTTTAGAATTGATTCAGTCAGAGAAAAATTTTCAAGAAGCTTTAAATAAGAAAATTCAACATGAAGCAAACTGCTCTGATGCTGAAGAAATTTCAGGAGAGCTTGAGGTAAAGTGAAAGTTTTATTTTACTCATTAAAATTATTTCACATATATCTTTGAAAATCCAGTTGTGTTCATTTTACTTTTATTTTTCCATGCTAGCATGGGTTAGTTGAATATATTACTTTGGCAGTGTGTTACTGCCAGATGTCCTTGTTGTTAGCATTTGCTTGTTTTTCAAATATGGGATCATTTATTTCACACATCTTTGAAGGTATGAAGTGAAGTGACAACAGCAACAATGCTTGCACTGAGCAGCTTTTATAGAGCCTAAATACAAACAAACACGTGTGTATATGCACTCACACATGCACATAAACACATTGGGCTTCTTTCAATTTCTCTCTGCCAAATTCATTCACAAGGTTCTGGTTGGTTTAGAACTAAAACCAAAGCCACATATTTGGACATAAACTTCTTAACTACACAGCCATTTCAAATGAAAATTAGTTGATATACCATCCATCAGTAAGAAATAGTTATTAATTTTAATACTTCTTTTTAAATTAATTGTTTCATTCATACTTGTACACACAGCATAGGCATGTTTTGAGTTGTTCTTTTAGTGTTATGCTTTAATATTTTTCTAATAAATACATTGTATATTTGTATGTATATATATACCAGGAACTAGAAAGCTTAATGAGGGATCATCCTAAAGACACAAAGGAACGTATCCAACAATTATCTCAGGATCTTATAAACAATAGCATTATGGTAAATCTTGTCAAAGAAGAACTGGCTCAGCTTGAAAATTTTGGTGAATCTATAGAACATAAGGTAAGTGACTGAGATTTAAATTGCTTATATTTAAAAATAAATTTTGATAGTTCAGTATCTTTATTACTTACCTTTTAATACTTTACATTTTTATCAAACATAACATAATATTCACTTAAACACTACTAAAATATTATTATGATAATGATAATAATAATAATAATTGTTTCTAATATAGGCACATGGTTTGAAATTTAGGAGAGTGGGGTTGATTGATTAAATCAATCCTAGTACTTGACTGAAACATTTTATTTTTCTTAACCCTGGAAGTATGAAAGATGAGTTAACTTTGGTGAGATTTGAACTCAGAATGTATAGAGCTTGAAGAAATCCTATATGGTATTTTCTCCAATGTACTAATGATTCTGCCATTCCATCACCTTTAGTAACAGTTTAAAATATTACTAATTGTTTCTAATTTAAAATTAAAAATTTTTTTTTCAGTTTTTGTTAATTTACTAATTTAATGAATGTTTTTTTTTCCTGATTTTAATAATAATAATAATAATAATGAAAATGATTTATAATAATAATAATAATAATGAAAATGATTTATAATAATAATAATAATAATAATAATGAAAATGATTTATAATAATAATAATAATGAAAATGATTTATAATAATAATAATATTTCTACTATAGGCACAAGGCCTGAAATTTTGGGGGAGGGGTTAGTTGATTACATCAGCTCCATTGTGTAACTGGTACTTATTTAATCAACCCAAAAAGAATGAAAGGCAAAGTTGACCTTGGTGGAATTTGAACTCAAAGTGTAAAGACAAACGAAATGCTGCCAAACATTTTGCCCAATGTGCTAACGATTCTGCCAGCTCGCTGCCTTAATAATAATAACAGTAACTGTCTCTCTGTGGTCCTTGTTGTGACTTGACAGATAGTACAAACCCCAAGTAGACACAATATCTTTAATCTACAACATCACAATACTGGATACTGTACATCTTCAATAATAATAATAATAGTCCTTTCTACTATAGGCACAAGAGACAGTACATGAATGAAATATACACTGTTGGAAAAAAAGAAAATGTTAAAGAGAAAAGGCCCTTAACAGCTAAGAAATTTACCTAGAGTAATTTGTGGGGGCAACCACACACACACAACACACAAAGTCCCAGATTATTCAAATGTATCATAGGCATTAGAAGTGCTCAGTTTCTTACATTATTGACAATGCGTAATCAGCAAGCCTATTTAACTTCATTGATGACACCACTCTCTTCTACAACTGAAAATTAGCATTACCCTCTCTACTTTCACTTTCCCCTTAAAGATGTTGTTGAGGACTTTGTCAGAAGTGGGGGGGGGGGACTTTTATCATTGAAACAATTTGTGTCCACACAACTTCTTTCACCCTAACCACCAGACAGGGGCTGACCAGTTGCACTTTTCCTTGTAAAAAGCAAGTGGAAGATTGATCTACACTATAGACTTGTAAGCATTGGCAGCAGATGGATCTCTTTATCAGTAAAACTTATCACTTCTGCTAGAAGTAAATGAACATGTGTCCCATTCTAGTCAGGTGTTTCCTCAAATGAGGCATGGTGGTCAAAGGGTAGTACACCAATAAAATGTTGGCATTAGCCACTTCTTCCTGATCTTTCAAGCCCTTTAATTTGCATGCACATTGACTTGTTCTGATTGATATGTGTTCCTGTAACTTCATGGTATTTTGGTAGTGTGGTACCACCTATGTAGATTTCCAAAGTGTCCGACACTGTGATGAGGACATGACTTTCACTTGACCCAGTTGAAATAGGATGTTTGTCAATATCTCCAACCACCACAACAATAGCTCCACCAGCAAAACATACAAAAGAAAGGAGATGATGCTTTCTTGACACACTTCAGTCACAATGCAAAATGGTTCAGAGGAGTAGCTGTTTGGTTTTTGACTGCCAAACAGATGTCACTGTACTTTGCAACAACCCAGCTTCTGAAAATGGGGTTGAACCCAGCTGATCTTAGGGTAGCTGCTTTGTTGAACCTGTTTATGATCTTTAGGCTGATCTAAATTGATCACCATTTCACTTAAACCATATCTACACTAGATTGCTCAAGATAAAAGTTGTGGTTAGAACTACCAAGGATTGTGAAAATTTATGCATTTCCAGCTATACTATTAATGACAAGTGCCAACTTCTTGGCAAGTACCTTTGCCAAAAGTTTTAACTTTGTGCTTAACAGAGTTATGGACCTGAAATTGTCTATCATGCCCGTGTTGTTTCCATCATTCCTCAACAGTATCACCACCTTTCAGTCCACTTGGCTGGGAATATTTGCAGTCTGTTGCCACTCATAATAGATAGCTACCAAGCATGCAGCAATGTAAGGTCGATCATTCAGTATTCTCTATTTTGTAATACACAAATCCTAACGATTTGGCCCTTGCACATTAGTTCAACAAGTCTGTCTTTCTGTGTGCTAATGATATCAACCATTTCCAGTTTTACTCCTTGTAAAGAGTTTGGTAAAATGCTACTAAAAAATCACACACATTTGCTCAGAATTGGATGGTATGTGCCTACTGTAGTTTGTGCGAGATCAAAATGTAACTTTATCACTGAGTCTCTACTACTCTAGCCTATTAAATAGTTCACTTGCCTTTATATTACTGTACACACATCCTTATACAGATAGTGTATCCTTCATGCTTTGTGTTTAAGTTATGGTTAAAGGTTTTCCTCTCCACCAGCACATCATTTATGATACCTTTTCTAGTCAGCTCCTCTTCTATTCTCTATTGCTACTTCTTTACCAAAAGTAACAAAGCTATCCTGGTTTTCCTTTTTTGTAGGAGTCACCTATTGTTAATCATCTTCCACACCCAACTTATGTGTTTTGCTAATATAGTCTCCAAAATATTTCCTTACTGGAAAGGTGTCTTAGCTTCCATTTGTTCCATTTAAGTTGACTATACAGATTATGAATTTGTGGTCCATGTTGCCAACTATTTAAAACTTTGAACAGTCTATGGTAATCTTTGTTCAAGTTCACATTGACAATTTAAGAAAATCAAAATAATAACTGTTGGTACTGCCTGAGTTGGTTTGTACAACTTTTGTACACCTCTCTCCTAAAGCTACACTCAAACAGCCCGTATGTCTTGTAGATGACATCCTCCCTTTCCAATAATGCTAATGTGTAAGAGGTCCCTAAGAATGTCTTTAACAGCTAAAGAAATCCAGCTGAATGCACCAAAACTGTCAGTTATAATATATTTTGCCCTTGTTTGTAGAAATTTCACCAATTCATTGTTCCTCTTCAGAGAACAGTATCATTGACGAGTTTGTGCTATTATTGTTGTTTCTGCTGTTGCCATTGTTATAGCTCTTTTTGTTACTGTAGTTGTAGCTATTATAGTTACTGTGATTGTTGATTGCCTGTTGGCTTGTTGGTCTGGCTGCACTTCATAGTTTTTGTTAGTCCTTGTGCAAACAAAACTTTGGGTTATGAAAGTTAAACATCAGTTTGTTTTCCCTTGTGCCTCTTTCTCAATCCCCCTACTTCCAGAATTTTTGATGCTTTCTTTGATTCTTGTTCATTCAAATGATAGCTGGATGTTGTAAGTAGGGACCCTTCTTCATGAGCCCCTTTCTCTTTGAATTAGAAGTTGTTGTTGCAGCTGCTGCTATTTTAGTGGTTGCAATAGTTGGAAGAAGGCACACAGCTTTTGTCTTCTGCCCTGTGGGACTCAATGCTTTAAAGTGGTTTGCTTTACTGTAAATGTAACATTTGCATTTCCTATTCACAACCACCTGTGTCTGTTCATACTCTTTGAAACAGAAATATTCAAGGATTTCAGAAAGACTTCCAATTGTGACTAACTTTTAGAACACAAGTTAAGAGCTATGTTCCTCCACCATTGCCACCACACTAGCTTAACACATGTAAGGCAGCATGGTATCACACAAATTCCTGGAACATGCACATGGCTTGGACCACTTATCATCATTCCACACAGTCTCCTCACTACACACTCCACTTACATTGTCTTCCAGATATTTTTTGATTTGTGCTGGAGTCACATAGTGCAACTTCCAAGCTTGATTATTGTTGTACCTATACAAAATAGTTCTGATTCAGATGCTATTTATTTCCTTAGCCAGAAAGTACCCTCACTTCAGGGTAATAATCTTGCTTTTTTTTTTAAAAGCTTCAGTCTTGCCCTTGAGGGAATGGGGTATCCTATGACTTGTAGGATGGGCAAATGTGAAGTCCTTTTTCTTTTTTCTTTTGAGGTTTCATCATTTGTTATTTTGTTGCATATGGGAGTATAAATTTTTATATTTGCATGTCTTTGTAGTTTGTCAATGCATCTGCTTTGGCTGAGATGTTAACGCTTTTAGTTGCCATAAAAACAAGATTAATGACTGTTAGCATGATGTTGTTGTTGCTGTCCTTATTAAATATTGTAGAGTCATTACCATTTTCGCTCTTTGAATTTACCTCTTTCCTCTCTATCAACTTCCTCCATCAAGAACATTTTGATGCCAATGTGGGAATTTTTTTTTTAATTGAAATCTCTCTATATATAAACGGCAGTTTGTCTGTGTGTGTTTCTGTGTGTCTGTTACGTTGTACCCTCACCCTGACCACGGCTTTCAACCGATTCTGATGAAACTTGACACACACATAGCCCAATGTCATAATTCAAAACTAACGCAGCCAAAATTTTGAAAAGTTCTCCCAGTTCTGAAAAAAATCGATAAATTCGACATGGGGTCGAGAATCAGAAACACAAACCACAGACTGTCTAGGGGACGCAACTCCACCTTTTTAACTAAAAAAAAAATTTACCATCATTTTTTTCCCATTTTTTGGCTATAACTCTCTAAAAATGCTTTATAGTTATTTCCCTTACAAACCCGAGCAACGCCGGGCGATACTGCTAGTTTAAGATACAGGGGTTGGACAAAATAATGGAAACACCTTAAAATTTCAAACAAATTTATTTTAATAAAAGGTAGGACCACCTTTGGCAGTAATTACAGCTTGAATTCTATGAGGTATGGACTCGTACAAAGTTTGAATTGTTTCCAAAGGAATTTTTGTCCATTCTTCAGCTATAACAGTGTCCAGTTCTTGTAGTGACAATGTGAAGGATATCGACTCCTTACTTGCTTTTCTAAAATGCATGATAAATTTTCATTGATATTGGGCCGGCAGATTTCCAAGATATAGCCCCCAGATCATCACAGATCTTAACGGTTGGAAGAAAGCAATCTGGGTCAAATGCTTCTTTTGACTGTCTCCACATGTATACTTGGTCAAGTGGTTGGAAATAGGGTAAAGGATGACTCATCTGAGAAAATAACATTCTTCCACTGCTCTAGGGACCAATTCTATAGGTTTTTGCTCCACTCTAAACACATTGCAACGTTTGTTTTTGAAAGTAGTGGTTTTCTGATTGCAGCTCTCCTGTGAAATCTGGCTTTGTGCAGCTCCCGGCAAACAGTTTTTGTGGAAACTGGGTTCTCAGTCATCAAACTCTGCAGTAATTTTGTGAGCTGTACTGTTGTGATCCTTTCTAACAATCTGTGTAAGAGTCCGACGGTCCCTATCGGAAAGTTTGGGTTTGCTTCCAGAGTTTTGTTTCGACGAGGAGGTTTCCCCCTCTTTCTCAAATGATGTCACTACTTTCAAAACAGTACTTTTTGATATACCAAACATTTTGGCTGTTTTCATTAGACTAGCGTCTGCCATACGGGCACCAACAATTTTGATCTCTTTGAAAGTCTAATAGATCTGTCATTTTAATGAATTTTAATTACCTTTTTCTGATGATATCTGGAAAGAAACAGCAATTTTAGCAAAACATATTAAGCAACACTAATAATAAATCAAAAAACATAAAAACAAACAAGCTTTTGACTGTTTTATAGATATTTCAAAATTATGATGCTAGGTGTTTCTATTATTTTGTCCACCCCCTGTGTGTATATTTACATATATATATATATATATATATATATATATATAACACAACTATATATCAATCATCATCGTTTTAACACTCACATTTCCATGCTTGCATGGGTCAGATGGAGTTTACTGAAGCAAATTTTCTATGTCCGAGCTGTTTTTGTTACCAACCCACAACTGTTTCCAAGCAGAGTAATATATCCCCATGACCAGAATGTTTTCACAGAATGTTGGAAATGAATGACATTCATTTACAACAATCACATGATGTCAGAGCATGGAGACAAGCCCATGTGTGCACCCTCAAACAAACATACACACACACTTACAATGGGTTCTTTTTCAGTTTCCATTCTACCAAATCCACTCATAGGACTTTCATAGGACTGTGTAAGCCAGAGGCTATAGTAGTAGACCTAGGTGCCACATAGTGGCACTGAATCTGAAACCATGTGGTTGGGAAGCAAACTTCTTAATCACAGGGCCATTCCTGCATCATACCATCATCATCATTATCATTTAACATCCATCTTCCATGCTTGCATGTGTTGGACAGTTGAGAGGATACAACAAACCAGAGGACTGTGTTGAGCTCTATTTTTTCATAGTTTCTACAGCTGGATGCCCTTCCTAATGCCACCTACTTTACAGAGGGTAGTGTGTATCTTTTGTGACATTGGTACTAATGAAGGTCACCAGGTAACTCAAAAGTTACCTTGTTGAGTTGGTGTCTTGCTGTAGAGAAGATACATGGCTATCCCACATTATATAAGGAAGGAGTAGCTGGAAAGAAGTCTAATGGTTGTGACTTGGAGCATTAAAATCCACCTCTGAACACAAGTAGTTTAAAAAATAAATATGCTCATGCACGTACGAAAGATATACTTATCATCAGAACTTTTATTTCTAGTAACTGCTTTAGGATAGTAGTATATTGTTATTTAAACCTTTTGTTGGAAACAAATTTTCTGAGGGAATCCAACCTAAAGAAATGCATATTTGCAAATCTAGGAATATTGAAGATGTGCGTAAATAATGTGATTGTGATATAGTTTGAAAATTAAGATGAAAATTTTTTAAAAACCACTATGAAAGCTGAGTTTATATAGTCACACTTAAATAGATACAAATCTTATTATTATCATTAAGAATATTATAAAGGTGTGACAAGAAGCTGAGTTAATATTTTTTCCTTTTCTTTTTATCTGTATTATGGAAGAAGTATATTACCAACTGAGCTAGAGGCAAACAAAATATATCCAGTATATAAAATTCATATATTTTATTGTTACAATTAAAGGAAGTTTCTCACATTGTAACTTTTTGTCCCTTTTTAATGTCCAAAAAAGTTTTGTATTTGGTGAGAAGATAATTCTACCCTTAATATAATCTTGTTGTAACTGATGTGTTTTCCTTATATTTTGAAACATGATAATAAACAAACAGCATTTAGATGTTTGTTTTTTGATGCTAGCATTCTTTAATAATATATGTTACATACCATCTTTCACAAACCTCTGCCATTTTATATGTGAGACCCAACATTCTTAGGCTTGATGTATCTTTATTCATCTGAATCATAGAAGTTTTTTATAACATGTCCTCTCATTTGCATAATGAATATACATGTCTGTCCTGTCCGGTCTGCATGTATTAGGTAGTGCTTTTTATACTTGGTAGCTTTTTTCTCACTTATACCCAATCATTTCTGTAAGTTAATGACCTGCACCCATGCTCAATCTACTCCAATTGCTGAAATTTCTATTCCAATGTTCTTTACTTTTCTGTATCAGAGAGAAAAACCCTTTATTTCCAAAGCAATTACACTTCCCTAAGATCTTCCATCTCCTTTAAACCATAACAAACTTTGGTACTAGCTGTAGCTGCTACGTTAAATATCACCTAAATAATAGAATTTATGATTTGATCACTTTCTGATCTCCAGATAGTGACTGTTCGTACTGTTTCCTATTCTGGTACACTTAGATGTCTTATTTCATGTAAAACCTGCAGACAGTCCGTTACATCATGCAACTGAGCTTTTATGGCTTCAGCTACTGACTGAAAGCTTAGTTTTTCTGTATTCACTTTTACATTTTTTGTCTTCTCAAGAATTTGTTTTGAAATTCTTTGATTCTGCAATAAAAACTAATTTTCATAGTATAGAAGTTTTCATGACTATCCATTTCTGAATTTTATTTTGAAGAGACCAGTGTTTGAGTCTTGATCAACTCTTCCTCTCTAGCTATCTTTTCCATGGATTTTTACATTAAACTGTATAGATCCTTGCTAAAGGCCTTCTCTTGAGTTAGCAAATGCAAGCCAGGAGTTATTTGCTCTTTACTAAGAACTATTTTTTTTATTGTTTTATCAGAAATTTAGTATGTATGACTCCAGAGTCATGTGCAAACCTAAACTGCATTCTATTGAATTGCAGTCTCTCTTGCGTTAACTTTGATATGGTCTTTTCTACTACTTTTAAATTTGATTTATGGGGTGGGAGGGGGACAGTGTAAATTCTGTTGACTGGTGCTTCTTTATTTTTGTAGCAGTTGAGCATATTTCTGCCAAACTAGTTACAAGTAATAATACATCTCAAGGTGATTTAATTAGCTAAGCAAGTGGCTCCCATTCTGATACTTTAAATATCTCAGCAACTATGTTTAAAAGTTGGGCATTTCTCTTTCTTTTAATTCCTTTATGTTATTAATATTTTATCTGTGAATTGATATCTAATTTCTAGACCTGGCTGTAGAATATGCTATTCTTATCCCATTCATTCATCTTACTTAGCAACCTGTCAATACCTTATTATTTGCACTAGAATGAGTAGTAAGAATATGCACATAATTCTGGATATATCTTGATTCATACTGAAACATTGCTTTACAGTTCATTTTATACCACTCATCACTCATGTTTCTCGTAGTACTAACAATGGAGAAATTGTTTTGGTTTTACTTCACTATCTAATTTCTGATATAAACTGCTTCCTACAGTAGCAGAAATAGCCAGAGAAAAGTGTGTATAAAACACAAGAAGAGAATAAAGAAAAGATTGTGTGTAATGGTGTGTATTGAGGGTACCAAGAAGTGTTATTTAAGCAATACAAGGAAACATGAAGATCAGCTCCTTATAATAACCACTTTACACAATAAAAAGACATGGGAAGAAAGACAAATAGTTGAAAAAAATTGGAGTGGCCTTATAAACTAATATATAAGGGAACATTTATCCCATTTATTATGAAAATGGTGGTTTTATCTGTCTCTGTAAGAAATACAAGTGTACATATATTTCACTAGATATTCTTTGATACAATATTAATCTGAAGAGGAATCCCCTTAAAACTTGTAAAATTTTTACTGAACTTTTTTCGAATGTTTATCATCCATGGCTTCTTTATAAGTAAAAAGTAATTACAATTTCATCATATCCTCTTCTCCTGTGTCATCAATTTGCTTGCTTTGTATGTGAGTATAGGATGGAATGAATACATCAGAAGAATAGTTTATTTCTATTTATCTTTCCTCTATATTTTTCACACTGTAAAGCATAAAGCTGTCTTAGACCAAATCTATCAATCAACATGTCTGTCTTGGTAACTATAAGTTTCAGCTTTCAAACTTCTTTCGTCTAATTTGTTGTATTCAAACCAACAAACGTCCTTTATGCATGCAATAATTAGTGGCTCTAATGTCTACAATTCTTGTTCTGCTATTTCTCAGTCTGCTTCTTAAGTTGGTATTGTTTATCTGTCAAATCATACTTTTTGCCTCTTAAATCTTCTGCTATTTTGCTAGAATTCACTGCTATACATCATTACATCCCAGGCAGGCAAACATACTTCCTTGTTTTGCTTTCCAGTATGTAGAATTCTTAATTCTTTCGGACAATATTAATTTAGATCAGGCAACAGACTTTATCTAACAAAATAGGAGTTTTCACAGAATGCTAACTTATGCAATATGTTATATATAATGTAGTTAACTAAAGAATTCACCTGAAATCTTGTTAATTATTTGTTATATTGGCAACTCAATATTATCATTATCATGGCTTTTTTTCTCTGTAGTCAATATAGCCAATGAAGGAGATGACTGCATGGCCTGCAAAAAATAGGAATGCTTTTGATGAAAGGCTTACTTGATCAAAGTTAACTTGGGACAAAACAATAACAATTATATATAGTTGTTTTTCTCATGTTATATAAGTGTAAAAGTGATCCAAATCAGTTGTTGGCATAAAAAAAATTGGTAGAACAAGCATGCTTCCACCTTGTTAGCTATTACCTGAAGTCATCTTCCTTCATTTATGTTAGTTAATTCAGAGTTGTTGGACAAATGACTTGATCTGAGACCATGCATTGATACTGAAGCAGTTACATTGTGAAAGAGCCATTTTAGCTATGTGGTGGCAGGGAAACAACTGTTATATTGATTTTTCATATATTTCTTGATGTGTCAGTGACCAGGTCACATAACCACACCCTGGTCTCTGACAGTTCTACTGCAGCTGTTTGACACATAATTACTGGCAAGGTCTTATGGGCTTGGTTTTTTTTTATCTCTCTGTTGTTGAGGTTAGGCATATATTGGTTTGTTGTATAGATATTATTTGATCTCTTGACACTAGTTGTCATCAGTCTCTTTCAGGTTCCATTCTTTTGCCTGTTCACAAACTAATATGTATCATTATCACCATTCTGCAGGTCTTTCTTTCAGAATTACTTTATACTTATGCATAGTGGGTGGAGGTAAGTAAAAATACAAAGCTATCATGGCAAATGAGGGAGAAAAAAGGTATAATAATATACACAAACTAGGGTCTAAAATGACGAAAGAATGAAGTTTGGAAGCTACTAACAAATGATTGGTGTTAAGTGGTTAACCATTTATAAAAAACAACACTCCCTGAGGTCTGTAAGAACTTCCCAGTAAATAAGTTTCAACAGTATCAGTAGTTGCAGTAGTGATGAAAATTTTGATACCACAAGAAATGAAGAGGGATATAACAATTTTTGTGTGCTTTTAGATGGCTTAAATGAATCTTTCATGATGCAGTTGCTTAAATTAGCAATATTTTTAAGAAGGGCAAGAATATTATGCAATTTTATTTTCCCTGTTAGGTATCAAGCCAATGTAAGAAATTAATATTCACATGAAACTGAAAGGGACATTTATTCTAAATTAAAAATCCAGTTATCTTTATACAACAGCATAAAGGCGACAGGGCAAGGGCAAAATATATTCTCCACTTTTAAACATGTTTGACAGTATTGTCGGCAGCCAATACCATACAGTGGTTGTAGAATGAAAAACAAGACAAAAAAACTTTCAAATGGTGTAGTTTTTTTTCTTGTTACATAATCTTAGGATAACTATTGGCTAGAATGAAACTAATAAATCCTGAATTTCAAAACTAATAGTGATAAATTTTAGATAAAAGAGCTGTTTTATACTTAAAATAAAAATGTTTTACAAATATTAAATCATTTTCTTTGCATTTTATTATATTAGGTTTATGCATTTTAAACTTTTGTTAGACAATTTTATTGAAAGACAAATAAAGTATTTAGTTAAGGTGATTTTTGCAACTATCATTGAATAATGGCATGTTTGTAGGCTCAAAACCGTGTAACACATTTGGAGCATTCTGCCCATAAGGCCCAGGAAACTGAACGGCAAATGCTTGAAATGTCTGAATGGATGACAGATATATCAAATCGTTTACAATCCCTGCTGGATGCTGATATACTTGCTGAGGACAGTCCTCGTGAATATGAGGTAAAATATTGTTTTAAAATTTTAGATAATTATTATTTATCACACAAGGCATAGAGTAATCAGGCTGTTTTAGCTGTCCAAAATTTATGCAGTGAAGTTTTGAAAAAAACAGTTAATTACAGATGAAAACCTGTTGGCTATGAAGACCAATTTGAATAGGGTTTAAAAATTCTCATAACAGAAATATTTCAGAAGATGTTGGTTAATACTTTGAACTATTTGTTTTGGAGATAATAATGAATAGAAAATTAATCCTTTGTGAATGTAATTAATAGTTTTGTTTAAACTGGATTTTATATATTTCAAAAACGAAATTCAGTAACCAACAATAGGGAGGTAGATTTTCCTTTTGAACATGAGGAAAATACTTTATTTTTAAAAAGTCTGTAAAAGAATTGTTTTGCAGAAGTGAAAAAAAAATAGGAAGAACATGGTCTTCACTTTAAAAATATCAATATTTTATGATAACTGATAGAAGAAATATAACAGAAGCATTAAATTAAATTTGAATTATGAATATTTGGTTCTTAATATAATATGGTTTGGAATTTGAGTATTATTAACTTTATGTAAAATGCATAGAACAAATAGAATTCTGTTGAAGTACAAGTAAAATAAGCAGAGGCAGACCTGAGGTGAACACAGATTGTTGATTTATTGGTTGTATTGCAGTTAGGTAACATTCAATACAGAAATTACTTGTATTTTTTTGATGATCATGAGGTTGAAAGAGTACTGTCTTCATTATAGGAGCATTATTCTATTGACTGTCAGATTGTGTTGAAATTTAATTTATCATCTTTTCTCTGAATAGGAAGTTCAAGTGTTCTGAATAACTTTTAGTATAGAGATAGCTTGACTTGAAGAATTTTGAATGAAACAGAATGTTGGTTTTATTGATTAACCGGCCTTTGATAATGTCATAAATCTAATAACTTTCCATTTGGGGTGGGGGTGGCAGGGTTATAAACTAATTTGCCTTCAGTTATCTATTCTTAAAGCACAGTTGATTATATATTTCTCAGTTGTATAAATAAGAAATCCTGTTGTAGTTTTATGCTGTAGTCAGTCAACAATCAAATATTTAAACAAAATATATTAGTAACAACTGTTATTTATATAGACACTGAAAGAAGAATTCCAGCAACAAAATGAGCTACTGCAACAGTTGGAAAAAAGAGCCCTTGAATTTGCAGAGTTGGGTCAGTTAGAAGCTAGCAGCAGATTAATGCAGAAAAAACAAATTTTAAAGGTAAATTAAATTTCATTGTTTTATAAGTTTCTTTTCATTTTATGTGACTAACCTATAAAGATATTTAATCTTTCAAAACTTTTAGTTGATATAGGGACTGGGGTATTCTCATGCCATTATATTGAGGTTTTCTCATTTAATGATTCACATTGAATTGTTGAAGAGCATTTTAAGATTTATGAATGTGGAAGTCTCATAACTTTTGAAATTTGATTGAGTTTGAATTTTCAAACTCTTATGCTAAATATTACTTGATGGTTAACTCACCTGATGCTATGTAACTGTTTAAATTTTTAAAAAATAGTTTTATGTAGCTGACAGGGGACAGGACTCATGGTTATTGCAAGCCCCTAGTTTTGATTTATGAATATATGAATAAAATAATGTTTGGCACTCAGTCTTAGATAAAGACAGAAAATTATTCTAGCTTCATACCTTTCACCATCAACATTTATCATCCATTTTTCTTGCTTGCGTGGATTGTATGGTTTGACAGGATCCAATAATCTGCAGCGCTATTTCACTCCAAGCTCAGCTTTGGTATAGTTTTTACAGCTGGATGCCCTTCCTAATGCTAACCACTTTACAGTGTGTACTGGGTGCTTTTTTTCATGATGCCAATACTAGTGAGATTGCCACTATATTATATACCATTAATGTAAGAAGTATAATTATAATGTTAAATCTGTTTCCTTGATACTCATTAAACTGAAAGCCATGGATCTGGGAACATTTTGCAGTTTGAACTGCTACATATCATTACTTTTTCTCTTTTTGTTCAACATGAATGCATGTAATATTTTATCAATTCTATATGAATTAATAATATTTTATAATAGGATAATGAATTGGCAAAATTATTAATGTCGGACAAAATACTTTGCAGTATTTTTCTTGCTCTTTTTAAATTTCACTGAAGTCAACTTTGCCCTTGGTCTTTTGGGGTGGGAATGGGGTCGATAAAATAAAGTTCCTGTGTAAGGTTTAGAGGAATTATTTGAGAATTGAGCATAATACTTTTTGATATCTATCTTGGTTGTATCTCATACTGAGTCCCACACAAGTGAGGTGAACTTCTCTGTACCTTAGATATAATCTTCATATTAATATCTCTTTTGATGAACATTCTGTAATTACCCTTGAGGTTTTTCTATGAAATGGCAGAGTGGAAGCATCGCTATTCGGGATTCTTTTTACTTTATTTATTTATTTATTCATTTGGATTTCGGATCCAGCTAGCAAGTTCAGAGAATCTGTTAGCAAAAAGAGCAAAGCGAAAACGTACCATAATTATAGGCCAGGGATTAAAGGTTTCCAGAAAGAGAAGATTTATTAATCAGATAAATAGTTTTCTTTCTGAATGCCAGTAGATATGAGATCTGGGCTTTATTCTGGAATGTATTTAAATCTTTGTAGCATTCACAACTACATGAGGTTGGAGAATTTCTCTTTGGCAATGAATAGAAAACTATTTCCTTGGTGTCTTTGCAAAAATTAGTCTTACAAAAGATACCATCAGAGATGTTGAATGTGTGCATATGCATATTAGGTGAAGGGGTAATGTCTGTGACTTTTACAGGCCTTTACATTAGGTTTGAATATCTGTAGGTTGCTGTCTGCAGGAAAAAATATAGTATAGGTGGGAAATTCCAAAGGATTGTATTTCTGGAGATAAAGATTTGAGTGAAGCATTTGATGGGTGAGACAACATACATATGTCAAAAGAGAAGAGGCAAGTGAATTGGGTAGACTTGGTACACAGTTTATCAGAAAAAGAGGAGTCATTGTAGCAACAACAGAAGAGATGATACAGTATCTTGGTCTGTAAGTTATTGTTATATATTAGTGAATGAAGTATTGCTATTCAGTAGAATGGCCTATTTTTTAATGCAGCTAGAATTCTTTTTTTTTCTTTTTTTTTTTTAGCAGCTGCTCTTTTTCAGCAATATGAACATCATTTTAGTGTGTGGGGGGCACTTGTGCTTGTATCAAATCAGCAGCTGCTCAGGATTAGAATAATTTCTGTTCTT
The DNA here is from genome assembly GCF_006345805.1 of Octopus sinensis. Classification (NCBI taxonomy): domain Eukaryota; kingdom Metazoa; phylum Mollusca; class Cephalopoda; order Octopoda; family Octopodidae; genus Octopus; species Octopus sinensis. The sequence continues at coordinate 41,064,000 of NC_042998.1, forward strand.
AAAGATAACAGATATCATTTGAGATCTACAATAAATATGTTCCTTTCACACTCTTAATTGGTTGTAGGAAGAGCATCCATCTCCAAAAGCAAATCTCACTAAATCAAATATATAGAACATGAATTTTCTTGATATTATTAATAATAATAATTATTATTATTATTAAAAAAGGCAGCGAACTGGTAAAATTGTTTGCATGTTGGTCTCTATTTGCTGAAGTTGGCTTTGCCTTTCATCCTTTGAGATAAGTACTATTTGAGCACTGAGGTTGGTATAATTAATCTGCCCCCTCTCCAAAATTTTGGGTCTTATGCCTATAGTAGAAAGGATTACTACTACTTTATATTGCACAACTACTGCGCTATTAACAAGCAGTTTGTGATTCTTATGTTCAGTATAGTTTCAAAAGATACAAAAAGTATATTATTTGAAGTTTATAAAATTATAATCTGTTTCATAGAATGGTTTCTTTGGAAGAGATTTTCTTACAGCTAGTGGTAGTTTACTCCTTATTTTGGACTTCAAGTGTTTTGTACATAAATTTCCAAAACTGTTTCCTGTTGTTGCTGGTTCAATCTTGGGAACAAACTAAATGAGATAAGAAGGAGCTGTGAAGTAAATTCCTTTTTTTAAATCAAGACATTTTTGAAATTTCCTGATACTGTTTAAAATAGTGTGCACAACCTTTCTCAGAAATGGTCCACAAAATTCCTCCAGAAATATTCATGGACCACCAGCTACAAATTGACTTTCAATTGCATTAGGATATAAATGTTTTCAATCAAGAAATTAATTATGCACTGTATAAGAAAGATGTAAATTTAATCTTGGTTGATTTAGATTTTAGATTGTCTTATTAATACAAATTAAAATAAAATTGTGGTTTCTCTGGTCATGATGTTTTCTGCCAAGACAAGTAGTAATTTTCAATCAGTTTATTAATCTCAGCCTTATAGTTCCTCATTCATTTATCTCTAGTTTGTTTCTTGTTTTTAGTAAAAAATATCAGCAACAGCAGAAAACTTTGCCACTGTAAATCATATGGCTGGAACTGAAATGATGCAAGGTTTAATAATTTGATTTATCAGTGGATTAGAATTAATTATATCTGTGAACCCAAATACTCTGTCATTTTATACTTTTTTATCCAGTTTGGGCTTCCAAAACTTGGTATGGACCTCTGGTCCTCTTGAACCATACTGTGCATCTCTAGTCTAAAGGGGACAACTATGATAAACTTGTTAAGAATCTTAATCTGATCAACCAGATTCCTTGTGTATGAGACTAGGGAAACAGAAACTAGAAAAATGTGTTGTTTTATAGTTTATAAATGAAGAAAGTATTTTTGTTAAATGGTCATATGGCCAGAGATTTAGGGACATCCTAATTGTGAAATTTGATGAGAGGGAGGAGGAGCTACAAACTTGTGACATAGAGGGCAACTGGGAATTTCTGTGAGATAGCTTGCTGAGTGCCACAGACCAAATCTGTGGTTGGTGCGAAGGCCTTCCAGACCTAGAGTAATGTGGCGGTGGAACACTACTGTAGACAGGGCCACTAGAGCAAAGAAACAGGCCTGAAAGAGTGAGGGCAGCAGGGAACAGTATCAGACAGCCAGAAGGGAAGTTAGGAGACAGGTATATCTAGCCAAGGGAGAAGCAGAAAAGAAGTTTGCATATGTTCAGCATTGTGGGGACCAAAGAACTGAAGTATTTCGGATTGCAAGACTGTATGAGAGAAAATTGTGATGTCATAGGAGAGAAATGTGTCTGCATGGATGATGGTGATTCTGCAAAGAAAGAGGCTTGGAGATGCCATTATGACAGACTGCTGAATGTGGAAAATGAATGGGAGGAGGAGAGTCTGTCAAATGTTGACTCTGTCGACAGACCAGCTACATGAATTGACAGTAACCTGGTAGATAAAGCAATTAAGGATATGAAGACAGGGAAAGCCTCTGGCCCATCAAGAATCAGTGCTGAGATGCTTAAAATATCTGGTCATGTGGGTTATGGTCTAGTCACCTGTATTGTAAATCAGATGGTTCATGAAGAAGTCATACCTAATGACTGGTGTAGTAGCACCATAGTCAACTTCTACAAAGGTAAAGGTGATACTTTAGATAGAAATAATTACAGAGGTATCAAACTGTTGGATCAGGTGATGAAAGTTATGGAGAGAGAGTCATAGACCAAATAATTAGGGAGAGAGTTAGTCTAGATGAGATGCAGTTTGGTTTTGTGCCAGATAGAAGCACCAATGATGCTATATTTCTGGTAAGGCAACTGCTAGAGAAATACCTAGCCAAAGATAAACCTCTGTACGTTGCTTTTGTTGACTTAGAGAAAGTTTTTGACAGGATCCTCTGATCCATTATGTGGTGGTCAATGCAGAAACTAGGGATAGACAAGTGGTTGGTGAGAGCCATACAAGCCCTGGTCAGGGACGCTACCAGTAAGTTGAAGGTGGGCAATGTATACAGCGAAGAATTCAGAGTACAAGTAGGGGTTCACCAAGGATTGGTGCTCAGCCCCCTCTTATTCATCATAGTCCTCCAGGCAATAACAGAGGAATTCAAGACAGGCTGACCCTGGGAGCTCCTCTATGCTGATGATCTTGCTCTTGTTGCTGAATCACCATCTGAACTAGAGAAGTTCCAGGTATGGAAGCAAGGTCTAGAATCGAAGGGTTATAGAGTTAACCTAGCTAAAACTAAGGTCTTAGCAAGTAGGAATGCAGACACATCACAAATCCCTTCAGGTAGATGGTCCTGCTCAATCTGTAGAAAAGGTGTAAGTAGAAACTCCATAAGATGCACCCAGTGTAAACTTTGGGCGCATAAAAAGTGCAGCAACATCAGAGGAAGGTTAACAGGGAGGGTGCACAGGTACAGTAAACATTGACAATGTGCAGAAAATAGACTCCATCAACTGGCAGGCTAGAGATAGTAGATAGCTTCCGTTATCTAGGTGACCAAGTTAGTAGGGAGGTCGATGCTCCAAGAGCACAGCTGTGAGAATAAGATTAGGCTGGGCAAAGTTCAGAGAGCTCTTAGCCCTGCTGGAAACAAAGGACCTCAGTGTGCCTGTTCTACAGAGTGTAAGCATCTTGAGAGAAAAATTAGGCATAAGAGGAATCAGATGTGGTGTGTAAGAGAGATGACTGCACTAGTATGGCCCTGTGGTGCATATGGATGAAGACAGCTGTGTAACAAAGTGCCGATCTCTAACTGTGGAAGGAACCCAAGGTAGAGGTAGATCCAGGGAAACATGGGACCAGGTGGTGAAGCAAGATCTTTGAATTTTGAGCCTTTCAGAGGCAATGACTGGTGACCAAGACCTTTGGTGATGTGCTTGAGAGGACCCATCAAGCCAAGTGCACTCATGCTGGTGGCATGTAAAGAGCATCTTTTGAACATTAGGCTTCATGGAGGCAAAGTGGCTGAGTTCCTTTTGAGTGTTGGGCCTCATGGAGGCAAAGTGGCTGAGTTCCCTTTGAGCGTTGGGCCTCACAGAGGCAATGATTAAGACCTTTGGCATTATGTCATGCTTTAGAAGACCCATAAAGCCAAAGAAAATTGCAGTCGTGGCAGATAGTGTCATGCAAATTGGCACCCATGCTGATGGCATGTAAACACACCCGGTGTCATGCAAAGTGTACCCATGCCAGTGACACATTAAAGCACCCATTACACTCTTGGAGTGGTTGGCATTAAGAAGGGCATCCAGCCATAGAAAACTATGCCAAATCAGACTGGAGTCTGGTGCAGCCTTCTAATATGCCAGTGCAGTCAAACCATCCAACACATGCCAGCATGGACAACAGACATTAAATGATGATGATGATGATGATATAGAAGCATTCATGGTTGGTGGAAACTGTTCATTTTTTATCTTTCAATAACATCTCAGAACACAGTGATTGATATTCAACATATTAGTGTGTATTTTTGTGTGGATCAATTTATTGCATAGTTTTCTTCTCTGATTTCTGGCTTTACTTTTATCTTCATTCAGTAAGGATTTTCTTTTGTGCAATCAGTGTATAAGTATTTATGTTTTAATTTACCTTCCATAGAAACTTGTGATGCAAGGTAAAAAATTATTAGAGAAATTTAAATTATTTAGTCTTGTCATATAATTCGATGCATATAATTGTTTATCCATATGTTTGCAGTTGTGAACATTAATATATTTTGAGTGATGTGAAGGGTTTCTGTTGTGTAGTATTTTAAAGTATTTTGCTATGGTCAATGTTAATTGCATGTCTTTTTCTATATCATTCACTGAGATGTTATTTTTTTAAAACAACATTTATTAGTCATACATTATGAGAATAAGGAAGGTTCTATATGCTCGCGGAACACATGCTAGAAATAGCTGCCAAATTTCCCTCTACTTTCTTAAATGGAAGAACAGTTTGAATAATGCAGTCTCAAAAAAAAAAAATTATTGTTGTTGTTGAAAATCCTTTGATTGTAAATCTGCTAATTCAGTACTGACTTTGAGATTAACATCTATTATATTGGCAGCTTTCTTGATAGGTTTATCAAAACTTTGAAACATGAGGGATTTTTAAAGTTGTCCAAGAATTTTAGTATTATTTTCAAAATTGTTGCTTCGGTGAATGTTGGCACTACAGATCATGATATTAGAAAATGGAGAAGATGAAAAGAGAATAGTTGTAAAGTTCATCATAAGAATTACCTACCTTGACATCTATCATCATCATCATTTTTTTATGTGCTTTTTTCATGCATGTATGGGGTGAATGGGCCTTGAAGCATTTTGCATCTCTTAATTCTTAGTGCATAGAATTTCTACTTCATGAAAAACTTTTGTTGAAGCCTATACATTCAAAAGACTTTAGGGATATGAGCTTTTTTGTATTGTTCGTTGATATATAAGCGTAATACACTGTCATTCCACTGAAATGTTTTACTCAAATAAATGATGGATATGATATGTGGAGTTACTGAGTGCTGCAATGTAAATGTTTTTGTTTGAAGTGAGCTAAGTATCTAGGATGAAAGCAACATTGACATTGTTGTCTTTTAATGTTGATATGAGGATTGGTATTTTGTTATGGATTGACTGGGCATTCCAGAGTATACAGGTTATAATATCCTGGTGAGATGCTGCAGTCTAGCTGTTTTGTCTTTGTACATTTGACATTCAAACAATGCTACCTTGTAATTGATATCTTAGTAGATTACTTTGTGCACATTTTATGAACTTGATACTGTCACTTTTGCAATTTTTTATGTTTTATTGTTTGTTAGCAGTGTTTTTCTTTGGTAATTCTTCATCAAATGATGCAACCATTTACATTTCTGGCCTCTTTTATTAAAATATTGATCCTAAACTGACAGGCATTAAAATTTATGTAAACTTGATGTATCAATCCCTATATTCTTTCTATTATTTCTAATGTTGTTTCCCTGATTTCTGGAAATACATTTCTGTTATTGTTTGTAGGTTTGTTAAAAAGATCTGAAATTTTTTTAATTGGTGTAAAGTTCTGTGTTCAGCTACTATAATTTTGCATTTTTCTTTTAAATACTATATTCTTTTGCTTCAATAATAATTGCAATGTGTGGCATTTTCTTTGTAGGAGTAATAATAACTTCATCTTTAATGTGTAGCAGATTTCAATTACTATTGCAGTTCTTTAATATGATACTATTATTTCCTTCACCATTAGCAAAGAAGCAGTTATTTTAGGGGTTTTCATCAAATACAGCTTCCTTAATTGTAAGAGATAAATATAGATATGTGAGTGTGTAGGCAGGGGGCTATATGTAAACAATAATGTCAAGTGTTATGTTGTGTATATATTGCTAACAGACAGATAAATCAGTTAATGTCTTTAAGCAGATAAATAATAAAGGAACAATTTCAGGAAGTATATATCTCTCATATAGTTAATTTATATTGTAGGTTAAGTAAGAAGATAGCCTAATTATCAGTTACCTAAATGAGCGATAAGTAAAGCAGTAGATAAAGTATACAACTGAAAATGTCTTACATGCCACTACCTATTCAATAATAGAATTCCGTCATATGAACATAGAGGTAGAGAACACTATAAAGGTGTTGAAATTAGAACCAATACTAAGTTCTTCAGTAAACTGCATGTTGGATAGTTGTACATTTCTAAGTAGTATATCTATGAATCAAATTTGTGTTGATCTGGTTTATTTTTGGTAGCAACATAGTGATGTAATAGCATTGCACTTTAAGGCAATAAATGATTCTTTTGACTTAGATGATGTAGAAAAGTCACACTGAAAGCTAGATGTCAAGTTTACTTTGGATTAAAATAGCCGAACTACAAATATATTACTTTATCTTCAGCTTCAGAATAACTGATTTAACTTCCTTTAAAGAAGGTATTTAAGTGTGTTCATGTTTTTAGTACCTGAAAAAGTCAAGATATTGCTATTTAACCCTAGGTCTGCTCTGACCCAGCAGTGTTGTGATAAAAGGTATTCCAGCCATGACAATACTATCTTCTTTCAGGCATCATGTATTTAAAATTAAGATTATATTATTCAATGTGACCTTCCTTTTTCAGTTGATAGATGTAATTTGAAGGAGATTTAGCTGTTAGTGGCTCTATTCAGTTATGTATAGGAAAGTTAAAATTAGAACCAAAATTAGTTTATGCACTGAAAAGCTTCAGGTTCATTTACATGTTCCAATTTTGGCCTAGCTCTCTTCTTCATCCTATTTCTCAGGTATGAAGACACAGGAAAATTATATAAAGGTCTAAGAATTTCAAAGGCTTCTCATAAATATCTAAGTTAGAGGTAAAATGAAGTTGGAAACATAGAAAACCTGTGGCATAAATGTTGTGATCTAAAGGTGGATACAGTCAAAATTTAGTCAGACTGATGTGTTATATAACTTGGTATTAAGAGTAAATTATAAATAGATGATTATTTAGCCAGTAAGTTGAACTACATTAGATCAAATTTGCCCTTGGATATTGCTGTATAACACAAATGACAATTTCTCATTACATTCACTTATAATTGTTTAACTGAAACATTGGTTCCCCTTTTTCCATAATACCTTGGTGATTAGCATTTGAAAAGATGTTTATTCATTGAGTATCTATTCAGTTAATTTTGACAGTTGTTTTAGTTGTTATAACTAGTTACTAATGTATCTTGGAAGAAGCATAGCTGTGAGTTGCAAACAATTATGGGTTGGTAGCAAGTGCCATGTTTTTGCTAATTGTTTTAGGTGCCTATGTAGTCATGAACATTGAGGATGTGACAGCTAGATGGAGAGAGGTTGTACCAGCACATGGTCAGTACTCAGTTTCATCTGAGTAGACTGGAGCAACAAGAAATTAAGTGCTTAGCTCAAGGGCAAATGCCCAACCTTATGATTGTAAGCTTAACATCTTAACCATTTAGCTATATGCCTTCAAATAATTTATGAAACTATTTATTTATCTTCCCTTTTACTAGTTTCACCTTGAGACCTGCAGTCATCCTATGGCATATATATATATCTGTGTGTGTGTGATTTATAATACAGCCTTCTTAGGTCATATTCCTGCATTTTTACTCACATTCCTGTATTATATCATCTGTAAGGTATAATATTGGAAGAGCTATTTCAACTGCATTTTCAAAATCCTTCCATTGCCTGCCTCTTCTGCAGAGAATATCTATCATCCCTTCATGTGGCATTCTTCATCCCTGCAAATATCATTTATTTATATTATATGACCATATCAGTTGAGGTTTCTTTCCACATTACAATGACTGCTTCTGAAATTAACAGAAAACTCTTGAATGTTTTCATTAATTTGTTAAATTAGGCTAATAGATAATAGAACTCTAGAATAAGCATTTTGAAATACTAATCTTTTCTTTAAATTGTAATGGCTGTCTATCTCAAATTTTTATTTTGCAGCATCATTTTGATGAAGTTAATATCAAGTTTCTTAAATTTCAACGTCCCTATGATTTTGAACCAAAATTAAATCATGTTAAAAGAGAACTTGGCAGCATCGAAGGACGGATTCATTTATTAGATCTACACTCAGAGGAACCAGAGATAATTCAAGGACAGTTAGACCAATGCATTGTAAGTGAATCTGATTTTTATTATAATTTTAATATTTTAGCATCAGTTATTGGATGCATTTTGTTTGTTTTTGTCCTAGAACATAATGGATTGTGATGTATGAGACATTTAAATGGCTCTTTTCATGAATGTTTTTTCTTTTATTTACATATTTATACCAGTATGAAAACACACTCACACATTGAGATACATTAAGTAAAATATGCTTGTATACACCAGTGTATTCTGGTCTATATTAATATGTATTTATACAAACATATTTACAGATTTTGATCAAAAGCATCTACAGAGGACTTTCTGAATATACAGGGGTTGGACAAAATAATGGAAGCACCTTAAAATTTCAAACAGATTGATTTTAATATGGGGTAGGACTGCCTTTGGCAGTAATTATAGCTTGAATTCTACAAGGTATGGACTCGTACAAAGTTTGAATTGTTTCCAAAGGAATTTTTGTCCATTCTTCAGCTAAGACAGTCTCCAGTTTTTGTAGTGATGATGGTGGAGGATATCGACTCCTTACTTGTTTTTCTAAAATGCACTATAAATGTTCAATAATATTGAGATCTGGGGACTATGGTGGCAAGATAATATGTTCAACTTCACTAGATGGTTCCTCGTGCCATTCAGTAACAACTTTAGCTGTGTGAATTGGTGCATTATCATCCTGAATGATTGCATTTCATTTCGGAAACAGTTCCACAGACATAGGATGAATATGATCAGATAAAATGCTTAAATAGTCTTGACTATTAATTCTGCCATGAAGGGAAACCATTGGGCCGGCAGATTTCTAAGATATAGCCCCCCGCCCACCCCCATCATCACAGATTTTCCATGTTTAACAGTCTGGATCAAATGCTTCTTTTGGCTGTCTCCACACATATACTCAGCCAGTGGTCTGAAATAAGGTAAAGGGTGGCTTGTTTGAGAAAATAACATTCTTCCACTGCTCTAGATAGGTTTTTACTCCACTGTAAACGCTTTGCAATGTTTGTTTAATGGTTTTCTGATTGCAGCCCTCCTATGAAATCTGGCTTTGTGCAGCTCCCAGCGAACAGTTTTTGTGGAAACTGGGTTCTCAAGGTGGTCATTAAGCTCTGCAGTAATTTTGGGAACTGTACTTTTGTGATCCTTTCTAACAATTTATGTAAGGGTCCGATGGTCCCTATCTGAAAGTTTTGGCTTTCTTCCAGAGTTTTGTTTTGACGAGGAGGTTTTTCCCTCTTTCTCAAAGGCTATCATTACTTTCGAGACAGTACTTTCATGATACACCAAACATTTTGGCTGTTTTCATGACACTAGCGCCTGCATATGAGCACCAACAATTTGACCTCTTTGAAAGTCCAATAGATCTGTCATTTTAATGAATTTTAATTACCTTTTTCTGATGATATCTGAAAAGAAACAGCAAGTTTAGCAAAACGTATTAAGCAACACTAATAATAAATCAAAAAGCATAAAAATATACAAACGTTTGACGGTTTTATAGATATTTCAATATTATGATGCTTGGTGTTTCCATTATTTTGTCCAACCCTTGTATATGTTTCTAATATGACAATTTTCTGGAGACCTAGAGATTGGAAGACATTGTTATCTCTTAGACCTCTTCTCTTCCCTCTTGTTCAGTCAAGAATAAATTCAGTAATCTTCTGTTGATCTTAATTATGGAAAGAGTTAAATATCTTGTTCCATCACTCTCACAGCGATGTTGATTGAACTCTAAATTATGTAAATTGTTGCCAAACCTTGATTAGTTTGTTTGTGACAATTTTAATGTGGAAGCCAGTAACTTCAGAGTATAAGATCAAGTTCTCCAGTATCTTTCTCTTTTTTGTTTACATGTATATCTCAGCATGCCCTTTAGTTTTTTTTGGTTTTTTTTCTGTTGTACTAAGATCCTGTCCAGAAGGAATAATAATGGGCTGGTTAATTTTAAGCTGAAAAAGGAAATAGTTGCTGATTTGGTAGAATTGCATGACAGGGTAGTGAATTCAAGTGCTCATTGTTTAACACGCACACACATACAAAGAAAGAGGGAATGATGGGGAGAAGAGAGGACGACAGCATAAGGCATGTTTAGCAGTTAATTTTAAGTGAAGAAGGGATAGTTTTCAAATATCCAGAAGAGCAGTATCTGTTACAGTACTTTACAATTAATTTTTTTTTCATGCTAGTATCGTTGCTAAACCTACATTGGTAGTTTGTGGCTTGTTTGCATTTTTTGAATTCCTTTGTGATCATCTAAATTAATCATTGGCAACATTAATGTAGAAAATAGTAATGTATCAAGAGTAGATGTAATCATTTATAAATCTTTCTTGGATTGTGTTAAGCAGAATAAAAGATAGTACTGTGGAAGGTGTCTGATATATCTTAACATTTCAGAAAACCACAAGATTTGTGTTATTGATATATAACACACACACACAGTCATCATCATCATCATTGTTTAACATCCGCTTTCCATGTTGGCATGGGTTGGACGGTTTGACTGAGGACTGGCAAGCCAGGAGGTTGCTCCAATCTGATCTGGCAAGGTTTCTACAGCTGGATGCCCTTCCTAATGCCAACACTCCGAGAGTGTAGAGGATGCTTTTGGTGTGTCACTGGCATGAGAGCCAGTCAGGCGGTACTGGCATCAACCTCACTCGAATGTTGCTTTTTATGTGCCACCAGCACAGGAGCCAGTCAGGTGGCACTGGCACAGGTGCCAGTTAGGTAATGCTGGCATCAGCCATGACAACAATTTCACTTGACTCAACAGGTCTTCTCAAGCACAGCATATTGCTCAACAGTTGAAGAGTACTCTTAAATGGGCTGGTTATGTGACACTGGCATTGGCCATGGCTACGATCTCACTTGGCTTGCTGGGTCTTCTCAAGTACAGCATATCTCTAAAGGTTTCTGTCGCTTGTTATTGCTTGTGCAAGGCCCAACGTTTGAAGGTCATGCTTCACCACCTCATCCCAGGTCTTCCTGAGTCCACCTCTTCCACAGGTTCCCTCCACTATTAGGGTGTGACACTTCTTCACACAGCTGTCCTTATCCATATGTAACACATGACCATACCAGCACAGTCATCTCTCTTGCACACCACATCTGATGCTTCTTATGTCCAACTTTTCTCTCAGGGCACTTACACTTGGTCATGTATGTGGACTGACATTACACATCCAGTGGCGCATACTAGCTTCATTCCCGTGTCTGTACTGGGTGTTTTTTCTTTTTTTCTGTGGCACCATGGAGGTCACCAACCATACAGATTACAAGACTATAATCTCCTATACTGAGTGGGGCTACAGTAGAGCAAGAAGTAGCTTTATGTTAGAAAGTAATGGTTTAGAGTATGAGAGAAAGAGTCAGAACAGAAGAACTACTCGGCTACTCACATTGTAGAGAAGGTAAGAGTGACCAGGATGGAGCTGGAAAAAGATAAAAATAATGGTGATGAGATGTCAGGATGGATTCTCAAGTTACAGCATCAGTAGAAGTGATTGGGAACAGGAAAGCAGAAAAATTGTGGGTATTGCTGCATCCAAACAATTAGTTGATGGTTCAAGTAGAGTTGCACAAAAAAAGAAGCAAACATTGAAACTTACACACTTAGTCTCTAACATGCTCCTTCAAAAGATGTCTCTCTTTATACAAATGTTAAGATATATAATTACCTTAATATAGGTGATGGTTGGAATGTCATTTCAAGAAATTGATAGTATTATTTTATTACTCTGTCTATAGAAATTTTACAAAACTATGAGTGAATTGAAAACAGAGGTTGAATATGTTATCAAAACTGGACGACAGGTTGTTGAAAAGAAGCAGGTGGATTTTCCAGAAAAGCTTGGGAAACAGCTGGATGCTCTTAAGCAACAATATAATATACTCGGTGGTCAAGTAAGTTTTAATCTTTTATTCTTATTTTCTCTCAACTGGTATTTATATGCTGCAAAATATAATTCTGTTGCAAAAAATATACCAGTCATGTTATTATTCATTTAGGCTATGATGTAAAGACATCAATTATTCAACTAATACTCTTTGATCAAAATATTTATAATTTTAATTCTATTATCTTTGTTGGCTTGAAGACAGACCTAGAGTAGTGAGGGCATGTCATTGATGGGGTCACAAATGGCAATGAAAGGACTTTGACAAACCTAGTTGATTGACCAAACAATTAATCCAATAATCAATAGTTAATTGGGTTAAATAGTTAGCTAGTCAACTAATAATAATAAAAGAAACAAAATAAGACCACTGTGGGCCAAATAAATAGTGGCCCTTCTGAAATACAGCAAAATCTGTTCCAACATGGATTCAAATTATAAACCTTGCAAACTGAGTATAAAAAGGAAGGTATTCACCATTTTCACACTAAAAAATATTTTGTGGGCTTTTTTGCATAGGATATGAAGTAAATAGACCATTCTGTAAATCTATTCAGTGTAATATTCTTCCACTGCTCTCACCAAATAAGCAGGTATAAAAAAAGCATTGAAGTGGTTTAGTCATTGTTTTGATATGTTGCATATTAATAGTTGTATGATTTCAGTACTCACAGTATTCGTAAACAATAACTTTATTACAGATGTTGCAAATTATGTGTTCTGTTTATATACATTCTAGCCTTTGAATTATCTGTTAAGCATTTCATGATACAGGAAAATGATTTCATTGCAGAGTAATAAAAAAAATATTAATAGTATGCAACTTGCAAGTAGCAACAAGTAAACAGCATTACTGCAAGGCAAATATTTTTAGGTGGAACTTAATGTAAGATACTGTAAGATATTGTTTAATGGTAATGCTTAATCAAATACATATATACATATGCACAGTTATAGATTCACATGCACACAGCTTATCATTGCTATAATTATCATAATAAAAGCACATCTTTGCTATTTGTGTCAGCCCTGTTACCAACTCAAAGTTTCTATTTGGTATAATCTTAGCACGTTATTTTAGATTACTTTAGCCCAGCTGATTTAATGAAAATTAAACTTGCAATATTATTAACATGTTCACCTGAGTTTCACTGACCACAAGTCATATAATTCAGAAAGATATTCTTCAAGTAGCTGTAGGCTTCCCCTTATTTGTATATTGTGGAAAAGAAGCAAGTGAGCAAAAAGATGTAATATTTGGAGTGTTAAAAATCAAATAAGCATCCCATTGATGAGCAAAAACAATATTTATTTTCATTTCTATTATAGCTGTTGGCATAACTGTGTGGTTAAGAAGTTTGTTTCACAACTATGCAGATCTATGTTTCAGTCCACCTTGCAGCGTCTCGAGCAAGTGTCTTCTATTATAGTACTGGGTTGACCAATGCCCTGTGGAAAGCTGTATAAAGATTATATTCATATAAATGTAGCATGTCCATAAATTACCATTACAATTTGAAAAATTTAGTAAACGATGGAAAACAAGAATAGTTACTAAAAATAAGGATAACCAAACTAAGTTTACTGGAAAGCATAGGCAAACAAAGATTTATTAGAAGCATCAGATCACTTGCATATGGGCTTCATTTGTTTGCATGCAACACACTGCATACAATGAATTGTGGAAGAAGTTGTAAAGATAATTTGTGAATACTCTGTGTGTGTTGTTTCAACTTGACCACAGCTACTTGGCTGATACACATAAAAGAAATATATCATTTAATAACATTTTGACTAGGCCCCATGCAACTTCATAGGTTTGTCTAATGAAGTTAACTCTACAAGCCTGATAAGTTACGCTTGTTTGATGAGCCTACAAATTTTTTAGTTACCTAGAACTGAAGCAGACTGTTATTAAATGATATATGTAACTCCTACCAAATGTGCTTAGTGTCACTTACTTTTATTGTCCACTCATCTATACACACACACACAGATAGATAGATTCTTTACATTCACACTTTTCCAAAAATCACTTAGATACAAGTGGTGACATTGCTGTTATTTTCCTGGTAACAAATTGTCTACAGGCACTGCGCTTTCAAAGATGTATAGAATAAGAGATCCCTTATTTGAAAAACACTTAAGGGTTTTATTGACAAGAAGAGCATCTGGCTGTAAAACATTGCCCCAATATATTCATCTAACTAATAATAACATGGTAGAAATGCATGTAAAAATGAACAAAAGAAACTCACTAATTGAAAAAATTCTGTCTGCTTAGATTATCTTGACACCCTATAGACATATGAACCAACATAGATATTTGTGCAAATTTCTATTACGATATGTGATGTTTTCATTTTTTAAGAGGATTTGGAACTGTATAAAAAATACTAACTTTTCATCTCCCCTATAGATTTACTGTAATTTAAAATGTAAAACTGGTATGAAGTCAGTTTTCAATATTCTGATCTTCTCCATTCCTCTTCTATTTGTTTATCCTCATTTTCATATTTTAAAAATTCATATTTTAACACTATCCATACGACATATGCATATAAGTGTTTCTTATCTACAGCTATGAAATCCCATGTGGACAGTTAAAAGACACATTTAAGTGTAACCGGAATTTCACCCTGCTCACTACAATATAGTGAGTAGGGTGCCTCTGCCTTAGAGAATTTTATGGCTCTTTGTGAGCGACACATACGGGCATTTGGGATTTCATAGCTATAGATAAAAGAGGTTTCAATACATCTGTGGTATGGATATTGTTAATGCTGATGGTGGATTATATATTTTTAGCTGTAACTCAATTTTTAACTGTAACTCAGATCCACATTCCAGAATAAGGGGTGTCACATTTAATCATCAAAATTTGTAATATTATATCTATAAGAATATAAAGGGTAAGATAGGTAGATAGATAAAACTAAATTACCTATCAGTATTATAGTTTTGTCATTGTGTATTTAGTATTAACTTTACATTTCTTTCCTCAGAAGTTAATGAAATAAGAACCAGTAATATCTTGGCATCATTTCAATTGACTTTATCTTCGCCCCACAAAACATAAGATTGCCTAATGCCTAGTCAAAGGAAATCAATATTCTATATATTGGAGAATGTGAAAATGTATAATTGTAATAGAGATTTTAAGATAGATGTACTTCCAATTCCTCTGTGTGTGTGAGAGGAGATGACGAGGGTGGTGATTGTGAAGTTGATTATAATAGGATGTAGCAAGCTATTGATCTGTCGAGTTTCTTTGTTGTTAATGATACACACACACACACACACACACACACACACACACACCTATTGGTAAAAAGTTCAAAGTAACTTGTGTAGAATATTATAAGAATTGAACACTTTATAATAACTTTCTAAATAAATATTATTTTAATTCATGACACTTTTTTAAAGTACAAAAATGTATTTAATGATTTAATGAGTAAAAAATATATAGATATATTCTTTTTCTTTTTTGTAACTGAATTTAAAATTTCTACTTGTGAAAATATTTTCCGTATATTCTCCCTTTTATTTATTCGGCTCATGTGGAAGAATTGCTTTTTTTTTACAGTTGTAAAAGTAAGCTCAAAACACTATAAAGACTTGAACTTACGATCATATGTCAGTAGTTCATTATCGTAATCTTACAGCCTTTATGCTCCTACTCTATGATCAACTTGATACTTAAGTACATTAGAGTTTTGTATTTATGATGGATGTATATAACTTCAAATGCTGGAACAATTTTTTTAAAGTGATATTCTGTATCTCAGCTATTTTTGTATTGAGAGGTTACGACTCCATTACTATAGACATGTGATTAGCCTGTCACAGGAAAGAATTGCAAGTCAGATCCTTTAAGCTGATTCAACCAGCAACAGGCCAAGGAGTAGACCAAGAACAAGATGGTTAGATAATATCCATACTCTCAGTTGGTCATGCTTGGCAATCCAGCTGGAAAGTTTTAATGATGGCTGCTTCTTGTAGGACACTATGGGGGGAGGTTACCTGAGGACTGTACCTCAATGACCCACTCAGAAATTGGAGCAGAGCAGATGAATGGATGTACTTTTTAGATGAAGTAACATTATCACAGTGTCCCATAGCATTGAGTGTCTCAATTTTTGATGGTTAGGGTTAGTTGATATCAACACCCCCAGTATTTAACTAGTACTTTATTTAATCAAAATAACAATCATTAAATATCCATTTTCCATGCCAGCATGGATTGGACAGTTTGACAGGAGCTGGAAAGCTGCACCAGGCTCCATTTTTCTTGCATAGTTTCTACATCTGGATGTCCTTCCTAACACCAATCACTTTACAGAGTGTACTGGGTGCTTTTTTATGTGGTACCAGCCCAGTTACTTTATATGTGGCACCAGCACGGACGTTTTTTTACTTGAAATATTTTGACTTGTAATGTTTTTTATATAAAATGATATTTTAAGACCCAACTATTTTCAATAATCATTTGACAGATGTTTTCCTGATACATGTATTGAGTATTTTTCATTAATTTATGCTATCTTACAATTCTCATTATATAGGTAACACAAGGAAAATCAAACTTAGAGAAAGCTGTCAAATTAGCTCGAAAACTGAAGAAGGAAGTTATTTCAGTAAAAGAATTTATTTCCACCAGGAATATTGAGTTAAATGAAAGAGCAACAGATATTAATTGTAACCTAGATAAAGAAGTGGAATTTATTTCTGTAAGTACTTGTCTGTTTTTAAGGCCTTTTCTTTTTTTTTTTTTTTTTTTTGAAAGAATGTGGAACAAAGAATTGTTTATATGATGTTATCATTGTCTGAAATTTCATTTCCTAATGTTCCAGCTTTTTCTGGCAGTTCTACTAAAAAATAAAATTAAAAAACAAAAAACTTGGAATTTTTATTTATTCAGTTATTTTTCTTCTTTTATGAGTCTGCTAATAACTGGAAGTGTGCAATGCATAAATTGTGTTTGATTAATTTTTAAATAATCATGGTGAGGGAAATGTCATTTAAGAATTCCAAAGGATGTAGAGCTAGAGCTAGAAAATGTTTCAGAAGATATGGTATCCATTTTGATGGACTGGAGCCAAAGAGATGTATGATAGTTATTTTTGACACCAGCATAGTAGAAATAAGTTCAAAGAATAAATCATAGTTATCATGACAGAATTGGGGAAGTCAGCTTACTGTATGGAGAAAATTGAAGGGAATTTGTGAAATGTGTTTTTATGATTTAGCAGAAGTTGCCAAAAGATGTTGATTCCAGAAGTTTTAAACATGTTAAATGGTTAAAATTTTATTTACTAAAAAGTTATGACTTTCCAAACTTTCCCTTTCCTGAGCATAAACATGTAACCAACGAGAGGTCTTCTGATATAATTAAAATAAAGAACAATAATAGTTAACTCAACTCATGAAAAAGAACAAAATATATTAAGAGACACTTGAGGACAACTTAATGGACTTAAAAATGAAAGTAATTCCTGATAGACATTAAATAAAAGACTGTGGATGGTTTTCAATCTGTAGATGAAGAAATATAAATATAACTTGCTTCATACATTGCAACAATTAAAAAAGTTTTCTTAAAAATAATATATTGAAGTTATTATCATAAGTAATTGCTTAGCCAAATAACTCCAAAGAACTTCAAATTGCACACTGCAGTTGTTCCACCTATTTCCAGACATTTGAGATACTTTAATCATAAGTGTGGCCATTGAAAGGCCATATGCAAAAGGTAATTAGCCAGTTGTTGATTTGAAATAGGTTATGACATGAACCTAACAAAAGGCAAATTTATGATACTTAAATCAAATGTTGTTGCCTGAAGTAAAGAAAACATCTTAAAGAGGGTGTATGTAGTTCTACTAAGTTCCAATCATTTAAATTAGCTTGGTACATTTCTTAATTGTATCTCAAAATTCTATTCATATATCATCTCACTTCTTTTCTACATTAATAATGTGGTCTTTTTAATCTCCCCCCCACACACACACACACTCTCCATATATTCTGATATTATACTTCAGAGTTTAAAATTGACCATGAGAATTTTCCTTTGCCAATGGCCTAATTCTAATGGCTGAATCTATCAAATAATTAAAAATCTTCCAAACGTGGAAGCAAAGGTTTAATGTTAATGATCCTGCAAACAAACCAATGAAAAACAAAAAAGAATTAGTAAGCAGGAAGGAAGGCAAATGTAGCCATCTCAGAAGTGACCAAACTGAATATGAAGAAAAGTAGTATGTAGGAATTCCATAGTGTACCTAGTATAAATTACTAATGCATGAAAGGTGCCATCAAGCTGATTGATAGACAAAAAGACTTCATATGTAATGTAAAAAAGTGCACAGGAGTAGTTAGCAGTAACTGCTCCTATAGAATATATTCTTTTCAACTGCTTGGGAGGCTTCTTAGAAGTAGTTGATTTCTAGTGTTATGTAAAATATTTTGATAGCATATAGCTAGAGTAAATCAAGGTGGAAAAAGTCCAGGGAGCTATTATTTCTTTTGCCAACAAAAGTATTCTTTCTCCAAGTCAAGATGTGAGGCAAATTGTATGATGCTTGTGTACAAAGTTTGATGTTGCATAGTGGCAAAGCATAGAACATTGAGGTTTATTTCATTTTCAAACCATTATCATCAATAGTTGTTGTGTCATTACATTGCTTTAAATACGTCAACTGCTTTCATATTTGTGATTTAATCTCAACCTTATTTAAATAGCTACATAAAAGTGCCTTACTGTTAAGGAAGTATCAAATCAGATGGCTAAGATATTGTAACATCTATTATTCCTTTACACTTGTACTAAATTTAGTTTTATTTGGTCTATTCTAATATATAGTCAAATGATTACTGTCAGGAAGAACTTCAAATTATTCAAAATTTACTCGAATAATTAATTACTACAGTTGTTTTGTTTGCAATGAATGATCCAACTTATGCCAATATAGTGAATGAATATAAAATTTTATAAACAAATAACTGTCATTTCTAATGTTATTTAACCATATTCATTTTTCTTTTATATTCAAGATGGCTTTCACTTGCCAATCATTACTTAAAAATGTACCAAGACAAAATTAAAAAAAAAAATTCCTCCTCCTCTGCTCAAAATATTCTGTTTTTATTTACTTAAATTCTAGTTTCTCATATTGGCTTCTATGATGTGTGTGCACATATATGCACGCTCAATTAAATGAATATTTTCTCCTCCATTGATTGATGATTTAATTTCCTCAAAAGATTTCTTCTTTTTTATGTCATTGAATGTCTTATATTGTTATATGAAAATCATTTAGTAAAAATATTCTGCTCACATTGTTGAGGAGCATATGCTGTAGTTTTATATAATCTACTGCATTCTTGTAAAATTCAAACCAATTTTTTTTTGTCTCAAAAATTGTCTGAATGTCTAGGAAGTGATTGGGTTATTTAATTTTTGATATTCAGAGACAAAATAATACTGAAGCATAAATGAAGTAATGAAACACTTTATTATACAACTGTAGATTCACTTCAAGAACCTATTAGGGTATTCTTATTATGAATTTAAAAACAAAAGAAAAAAAAACAGCTTCTGGTGTTAACACAAAGTAGAACATTCTAGTTCTATAACTTGTATGCTCTATTTTATTTATTGTCAAATTTTTTAGTGAGAGAAAATCATAATTGGGATTGAGCTATGAAAAAAAAACCCCAATCCCGAATCAATTTATATTCATTCTTTAATATTAATAATCCTTTCTGCTATAGGCACAAGGCCTGAAATTTTTTAGGGAAGGAGGGTAGCCAATCACATCAGTCCCAATAGTCAAGTTGCATTCAAGAATAATTATTTGTAACCGCTTGTATGTAATGCAAGGAAAGGTGTTTTCTTTCATATAAGTTGTATTTTAAACTGTTTATCATTTCATCATGATGAAAGATTATCACACAAACTTCATAATTCTTTTACTCATTCAAACTTGTGTTTTAACTATCTCTCATTCTCTCTCTCATACACATATGTGTGTGCAAATACATAGATGTTTTGAAGCTATCATTAGGCCAGCAGAGTTTATATAGTAAGCATTAGGACGAAATCAATAGCAATCCCTTTCTACTTTGCTCATTGTCAGTCTTTATTTAAATATTCCCTTATTTAGTGTATGTGTGTGATTGTCATTTATAAGAGATGACATCACTCAAGATCAGAACAGCAAAATATCATCTCTAGGATACACTACAAATCAGTTTGTGATGTTACGTCATATTTATGTACTTCACCCTTCAGGTGTACGCTCAGTCTACAACCATTTTTACTTATTTTTATCTTTTACTTGTTTCATTCATTGGACTGCAGCCATGCTGGAGTACCACCTTAAAGGGTTTAGTCGACCAAGTCAACTCCAGTATTTATTATTAAGCTTGATACTTGTTCCATTGGCCTTTTTTGCCAAACTACTAAGTTACAGAAATGTAATCAGGCCAGCACCACTTACGAGCAGTGGTGGGGAAAAACACACACACTCATTAATATAATGGACTTTCACACATTTTCTGTCTACTAAATCCACTGACATGTCTTTTGTCAGTCTGGAGTTATAGTACAAGACACTTACCCAAAGTGTTGCCCAGTGTGATTGAACCAAAGAACACATGGTTTGGAATCAAGCTTCTTTACCACACAGCCACAGTATATTTCTTAATGTATGTGAAGTGTGTGTGTGATAATATATATATAATTATAAAGGTGAGTGTAAGTTAAACCCTGTTTTAATAAACATGCAATTTAGCTTAGCTATGAAAAGTAAACAGTTATTACACTGCAGGTTTATCTCTACATGTGCCAAAAGGAGGAATCGATTTGAATAATTTCAGATTTTGTTAAACTTTCATCACAGAAACATAAATCATTTTCTGCTCAGTGTGCAAATATGAAAGGTCAATTTTGTTATTTCAAACTTGTATTCAAAATAAATGGCTAAATGCTACTAATCTCTATGTGAGCAGAAAATGTGTTTCCATTTATTCTCTAACCACTTTACAATATGTGGTGAGTGCATGAGAAGGCACCAGCATTTGCGAGGTTGTCATGTTCCTTGCGCAGCAGAGTCCTCACTACATTCTGTTTTCTCATTCATTTAGAGCAAAGGTTCTCAACCATTTTTTTTATCTGTGGACCCCTTGACTACTATTTCATTCTTCTGGACCTCCATAGCCATTTGATGTTTAAAAACAGTTTTATAGAAACTTCTTTCAAAATTCCTATATTGTTATTCACACATTAACTCATGTAGGTTGAACTATATAAAATGCTTAAGAAACTTGTTTCTTGCAATACATAACCAATGCATACATACACATCAATGCTATTGTGGGCCCCTAATTTACTATTTTGTTTGGGTCCCCCAAAATCTAATATGGTTCCTCAGGGGCCATATTGACCCCAGTTGAGAACCACTGATTAAAGCAATGTGAATAATGGAGCAAATAGAAGAGAAGATAATTAATGAACATGAATTTGGGTAAGAATGGAAAAGCAATATTGTAATTAGGGAAAACATTAATAGGAGTGACTGAGGAAGAGGACAATGAACAGGGAAAGGCAGTGGTAGATGGAGTAATGGAAGAGAAACAGCAATGTCAGTGTATTAGGAGAAACATTGATAGCAGATGGTAATGAGGGAGAGAAAGAGAGAGAAAGAATGAGATAGTTGCACCAGTAATCAGCTGTGAGAGAGTTTGATGAATGTCAATAACTAGAGAGCTGGCGAGAGGTAGTAGTGGCTTGCAGCATAGGCAAATAATGTTAGCTGGTAAGAGATGAATCATCCTAGAGATAGGCATTCATATAAGAGTGTGATGGATACTAATAAAAAATAACTTTGAAGAGAAGAAAAACTTTTCACTGAAGATTAGCTGTCTTGTTATCAACATCCAATATCTTTAAAATATACTCTCGAAGTGTTTACATCATTTACAGTCACATCTAGTTTCTGCAAATTTCTTTCTATTGCTATATTAGATTGGTCAAAATATGCAGTAAAGTCTTCTCCCACTAAGACTACAACAATAGATTCTAAAATTCTTAATCAGGAGATGATGAAACTGTATGTAGATGTTAAGTATGCCAAAGGAAATGGAGAAAAATAATAAAAGGAATTGTTACCATTTTCTATGTCCTTAAATCTAGCTTCATAATTTTTTAACAAATAGTTTTTTACTTTCATATGGATGCTCTGCATCAATATAAATGCAAGTTAAGCCTCTATCACCAACAGAGTTTATAACTTAGTTTGATATTTTGCTTAATTTAATACTATTTAAAGTTATTTTCCATTTATATTAATTAGGAATGTAATGCCTCGTGACCTGTTAAATCAGTGTGTACTGCTTACTTTTTTCAGGGTTATAGACAAATCAGCCAAACTGGGCTTATCCCTCTTCAAAGTTAAATTCACATGCATAAACCCTATCGGTAAATTTGAAGAGAAGCAACTAGAGAATTAGTAATGTTCAATTTCAATTTTAATTCAGTTACAAACTCCACTTGCAAAATATTTCCCTCTACACTATAAACAAAAGTTTTATTTTAATACCCAGGGAATTACATAGAATTCTAATTGAAATTGTTGTTGATCCATGCAGTTATTCTGTTACATCTTCAAATGTAGCTATAACCATAGAAGCAATTATTGTTATAATTGGTAGGTTAATGATATACTTGCTTTCTTCTTCAGACTGTAGAAGATGAAATGTTGAAACGACAAGGAGCTTTATCTTCTATTTTGGACATTACTAATCAACTGAAGAATATGGCAGATATTGGTATGCTTGAAGATGCTACATTAAAAGTGAATGCACTTAAACAGCAATGGAATGAATTTGAAGAAATTTTAGCGAAACAAAAATTACAATATGAGGTAAGTTCCTGATTTTCACAATTTCATTTTATTTCCATTTGGTGACGTGGTGGTAGGGAAGATCTACCCACCAATGTAAGAATGACAAATTGCTTATTAAAATAATTGAGGAGGTGATGGGGTTGAGGGATGTGTAATACCATCCTTTGGTGGCTCACTCAGAATTCTCCTGTTAAGTTTCCACCTACTGTCCTCTTCTCTATCATCCTCTTTCCTAATCACTGTAACATTCCACCTGTGTAATGAGTCAGTCCGTATTTGATCCCTCCACCATAATCCATCATCACTATACCTCTTTTCCATTATCACCCTTCTATCATTCTGTCTCCCTTTCAACACTATACTTTTGTTACAAGGATTGAATCTGTCTGTATTCTTTACCCTCTGTTATTACTCTCTACCACTATCATTCTCTCTTCTTATGTGATTTATAGTTGACATCAACCACTTTATTTATCATCTTTCTTACCTCATAACTTGCACTCTTCTACCATGACACATCTTTAAATGCTATCCTACCAGGCTATTTTATATTTAACCTCCTAACATGACATTTTTATTGCTATCTCATCACATTATTTTCTATTTAACCTCCTATCAAACTGCCAATATGTATCTATCACTGTCTGCTATCTCTCTACTTCTACCATCTTAACACTCTGTTTCTTCCATCATTCTCATACCAAAGTCTTTTTCACCCTTGTAGTAATTACTCCCTTTCTAATTTTCACACTCTTTGTCACTTTAAATAATCCGAGGCTACAAAGAATACTCTTTAGTCTTACAAGGACTAAGGCAACTTATTGTATTGTTTCACTCTGATATTTTCTCTTCTCTCACCTTCTTAGCTTTCACTCTTTCTCCTCTATTTACCCTATCAGTCTTCCTTACCTCAAGAAAATGGATGCAGTGGGGAGAAAGAACTCTAATTTACAGAGATCAAGGCAATCTTCTCTCTCCCTTTCTCTTGCTTGTGTCACTATAAAATACACCAGGTACACTTTGTGAAGTGCTTGATTTTAGGAAGAGTATCCAGCCATAGAAAACATACAAAAAGAATGGAACATGTGATTTGTTGCCCTCTAATCTCTCTAGGAGGCATGTGACTTTGTGGTGGGGGGGTTGTACTTGTGATTGTATGATTATGATTTTGATCCCCTGATATTGTATTCTTGAGCAGGATACTTCATTTCACATTGCTCCATTCCACTCAGCTGACAAAAATGAGTAAACCTGCAATAGGGAATATATATATATTATATATATATATATATATATATATGTCACAGAATCTAGGAAACCAGCCTTATGAACCTTTGGCCCAGGAAAGACCTATGATGCAATTTTTTTTTAAAATTATGTCTAGGAACTAAAAAATAACTGAATCAGACTGATAAGCCATCCAACCTATATCAGTGTTGAAAACAAGCATAAAATGATGCTGATGATATTCATCTGCTTAAAGAAATTTGGTTTGTATGTGGAATATTATAAAAGAATTGAAATAGTCATATATTTTAATAGTTTTAACTTAATATTTGGATAATTTAAATTAAAGCTCTCAAAGTAGGTGATATCACTCCATGGGAATCAGTGAAAAGTCTTATATGGGTAATGGGAACAGAGGGGATCATAGGAGAGGTAATAGATGCATCTTTTAATTGCCCTAATTTTCATAAAATCTTTTCAGTTTCCATATTGTGTATATTGTATGGTAATATTATATTGATGAAATGTCTTATGTCTAAGTCTTTTAATGGCAATCAATCTGTTGGCAGTAACTTTTTGTAGCATATTTGATTTTGCTGAACAAAGAAGAGGATGAGTGGCATTGAAAGAGAGTGAACAAAAAAAGAGGGTGACAATTTAAAAAGCTTTTTAGAAACACTCATTTAAAAGAGTACATTCTGTTACTTAATAACTAATTAACTCCTAAACATTATGTGTGTGTGTGTGTGTGTGCGTGTGTGTGTGTGCATATATATGTGTGTATGTTCATATATATGTGTGTGTGTGTGTGTATATATATAATGTGTGTGTGTGTGTGTGTGTGTATATATATCATCATCATATTACTAGTAGGTGTTCTTCATTAAACTTATATGAACATTGATTTTTGGATATGTACTCATTTTGTATCCACAGTATAAAAAATTTTACTGATGTTTGTGATTTCATAATACATACTTTTCTTATTCAACTAATTCATGGTAGAAAATTACCATTTTTAAATCTCACAATGTGAGACATTCAGCAACAGTACTTTGTAGTACAGATTGTTTGCCAAGATAACATGGCAGTCCTGGTTTAGGACAAATGTTGCTGTAATTTAGCCCCAGGAGACATCGTCTCCAGCTGACTATATGACGTGATCCAAGTCCTTATATTTTCGAACAAGGGAATCTAGCACCCCCACCTGGCTCAAAACAATATCTCTGTATCGCGATTTCTAGGTTATTTCCCTTCATCAGCACAGAATAATTGTTTGGCTAGAGGTGGCACTGCCAAATTCCTGTTCAAAATATATAGCTTTCAAAGTGAAAACTAGTCACTGATCTATAAATTAGAAAATAATCAGTAATATTCCTAAGAATGTGATATTATTAAAAAAATAAAAGTTCTTTATGAATGCTCAGAAAGATTATCTCTTAGGTTAAACAAGAAATGTAAAAGTCAAGATTTAAAATTGAGATTTTCTGCAGATTCTGCAAATTCATGATTTATAATTGAAATTTCCTACAAACTTTTGTATTTGATTTTTCATGAAGTTGTCATATTTTTCTGATAAAATTTTACAAGAGATTTAATAATTTATGAAACATTTAATGTGCTATGATTTAAAGTCAATTTAAGCCTCATTATTGTATTTATCTTTTGGCATCCTTCACAATATTTAAATATTGCTGGTCATTGTTACTGAGTGTCTTTACACCCCCATACACTGTATAATTGGAGTAAAATGCTTACAACTCTCCTAATGCTACACCTAACCACATTTTACAGTCACACTTTACAGCCTTGTACTGAGAAACCCAACAAAGGAAGTCTTTAGAGCTCTTAAAGCTTTTCTGCCCTTTTCATAGATACATATGTGTGCATGCACACACAGCTTAGAGACATGTCATATTGAGTGTATAAACTAGAACACAGATTTAACAGTTAGCCATTACTCCTCTTCCATGCCATATGTGAATTTTACATTCAATTGTACTGTTCATCCAGTGTATACATACAGAATGTAATGCTTTGTTTAAAAAGATCCTTCAAGTATTCAGCACTCATTTTGAAGATAAGTGTTCTGTTTTCTACATCATGCCAGTGATGAGTATTTTGAATGTAAACTTACCATCAGCCATGGCTGGTGTTATGTGACATCACATTTCATCTGAACAATGTTCCCACAATCATGAATGAGTCAATAGCAGTTGTAATTTTTCACCTGCCATACCTTGCCTATCGCATTCTATTGAGAGTTGGATTCGTTTTGTGAATTGGATAGCATTTATCATTTTTCACTACTTGTTGTTTGGAATTTTTAATGAATTTTAGTATCTTCTATTATTTTCATATTATCTTGGCTTTTTGTTTTTGTTTGATGTTTAAGCAATATATTATAACTTATCTGGTTTTTGAAGATATATGTTATACCTAGTAGGTGGCTCACCAATGTAGAATGTGTTGTAATCTATTGACTGGTGTAGTGCATGCATAGAAGGAACTTCAGAGGTTACAAATGATTATCGATATTTTGCTTTTTTTTTTTTTTTTTCAAAAAGACTCCTAAATTGGGAAGAACTTGAAACAAAACACCTTAAGTTACATCATAATCATATTGTATTAATTGAAAACCTTGTAAGATGATTGAGTCAAATCTATTGGCCTGCCATTTTTGGATGGAAAGAAAAAAAGGCCTGATTTCATATACATCTTTTTGTTTGTTAAGCTTTAGATATTTTTACGGAATTTCATACTTTTTATTTATTTTATCTCCTAAAAATGCCTCTACATATGTGTGTGAGTATGTCATGTTACACACACACTCATGTAATATTGTTTCATTCATATTGTTTTGCATATTTCTTTAAAAAGAATTATATCCAGAACTAAAATCTTAATTATAACTTCAGGTTACATCAAACTCAGTAACAAGTATTTTCTAAGTGGCCACAGCTAGGTAATTTAACTACAGTGAACCCACTAGCTAATGATGTCCTCTTGCAAAGAGATTCTCATTAGAGAACAAAGTCATGAAATGTTGCCAAGATTCTCTACATTGCTGTAACCAGTTTTGGCTTCACAATCATAAAAGACTAATTAGACAAATACTTTTTTTTCTATTAGGAACCACTAACACAAGTCTATTATGCCACATTGAAAGTGGTAGAATAGAATATGCATTGAAATGGTAGAACTTAGTTGCTTTTTTTAAAATCTTTATGCTGTTATTGTTATTTCCTTGAATATTGAAGCTAATTCTTGTGGAATTTATAGACTTCCAATATTCCTCTAGAAAGCAATGCTTGTTAACCTAAATGTTCTTTTTATATAATTCTGTCTGTTTTGTGACTTAGCTTCATCCAGTTTTAAAGGCTGTTATTGACTTGGAGCAAATCTTACATAGTACATAGTGTTTTCTTTAAAATACTATATCACCTATAGCCTAATTGTAGTATTATTTCTTAAAGTGCCTGTAATATCGTAAGAAATGCTTTACTGTTTTACTTGATCATTTAAATGATCTCATGTCTTTCATTGTCATATTTCTTTCTATAAAGAATACTTTTTTAATGAATTTTTGAAGTGAATGTTCTTAATTCAATATAGTATGAAAATATTCTTTACTAATAATTCATGACATGCAGAATGTATCTATTAATATAGGGTTGGAAGGAAATTAAACACGAAAGAAGAGAAAACGATTATAGTTTTATTTTTTGCAATTTTCTGTTAAGCATTTTAATAAGGGCTACATTCTCTGTGTTCAAAACATAGTTATGAAATAGCTATCTCTTTCTTTCAACAAATAGGTGTGCATACAATGCTGTACTTTTTTTTTTTTAAGGAAAGGAAAAGCAGATATGTGAGAATTAGGATTAAAATAGAAATATTCTGAAACATTGTAGGCCTATGTAATTTATCCAGAATGGAGAAACTAACTTTCAATAATAATAGTGATGATGAAAAATAATTTAACCCTTCCTTGCTGTATTTCTAATGACATACACTGTCAATGTGTTTTAATTAATTTGAAAAATAATCTAGGTTTTGGTGTTTGGAGCATATCTTGTATGTTTCAGTCATAGGACTGCAGCCATGTTAAGGCAATGAAAAAAATTTAGTGAAACAAATCAATTCTAGGACTGATTTCTTAAATGTCTGGTACTTATTCTATAGGTCTCTTTTTGCCAAACCGTTAAATTATGGAGACATAAACAAACCAACACCAGTTGTCAAGCAGTGGTGGGACAAATACACATACATGACAGGCTTCTTTCAAATTGTGACTTCCAAATCCACTCCCAACACTATAGTAGAAGACACTTGCCCAAGGTGCTGTGCAGTGGGACTGAAGCCATTACTTCATGGTTGGGAAGCAAGTCTCATAAACACTCAACCATGGTTGTGCTATCATAATAGTTTTTTTTACATATTTACAAACATTTCAAAATTAGATTGTTTTGAATTATAAAATCAGACATTCTCAAACACATTTGCATCAAAAGGGTTAAGCTGATTAATTTCCACTATTTTTCTCCAATAAATATTTAGGAAATTATTCTGGATTTATTTTTAAATATAATGAAAATTTTGTCTGTAATGATAATGATTCAACTGCATTTAAATCAATGGCAACTGATTGAATTCTTGTTGTTATTGAACCCTTAAAAAAAAAAAAAAACATTGATGTAAATTTAACATTTTACACTAATCAAAACTGATCAGTATTGGATTCTGAATGAGGCTGAGAAGAACTGAACTTATATGATTAAATGTTCAAACCTGAGTTGGTTGGATGAGGCGGATTTATAAAAAGAGGGAAGTGAAGACAAAACAAATATCAACTATAGGATGCACCTATAGTATAATGGTTAGCAACAGAATAGACTGTTGTCGCCATTTTATATGGGCTTATAAACTAGTCAGCTCTCATTAACTTTTACATCCCACTGCCCATTTTTTTCCCCATAAGTATTTTTCACTATGATTATATATAACATTTGTTAGTGAATACAAATCTTTCCTTTAAGAAGAGTTTCTTGATTTTTTTCTTCTTTTCTACACTTGTTCTTTCTGAATAGTGTAGGAAGACAAATGAAATGAAATCAAACTTAAATAATGGAATATTTTAATGCAATTTTCTTTCACAATTAATCCAAACCTGATATGTTTCTCATATTTAGGTCAATTCATTTAAATATATTATGATTATTTTAATCTGAATTTAAATCGGATCTGAATGAAAAAGAGGTGAATCAATTTTTTTTTTATCAGACTGATATTTGAAGTAGACATAGAAGTCTTTTCTCAATATTTTAGTAATATTGTAATAAACTGATGTGAAAATTGATTACTATAAATAAAGTACAGTTTGTACGAGCCATGTAATTGGTAAGTGCTATAAAGAAGACAGAGTGCATTACAATATCTTACTCATAGTCGCCAAATTTTCTCTGCTTCTGAAAAAGGCCTTTACTCAAGAAAGGAATGTTTCTAGATAATAAATTTATATTTGTATGTATAAGCTTCATAATGAAATCACACATAAGTTCCTTATAAATCTTATGTAAGTTATTTTGCTTTCTGTCCTTCTTACATCAAAAAACTTGGTACAAATAAGTAATATAGTTTATTTAGTTATTTTCCAGCCTGCAATAAATTATTGTAGGCTTGTTAAAAAGATTCAGTACTGTGACTTATATAAATACATAAAATTAAAGATATATCTTCCCTTTGAAACATTGGAGAATTACATTTAAGCCTTTCTACACCTCCACTTTCTTTGTCTAGATGCAAGCTCCAAACTTTTACCTATCAATCTAGAATGTCTGTAACAAAAAAAGACAATAAAGATAACACCATCATCACAGTACTCTAGTAGACCATAGTAGAAAATGACACTTCAAAAATGCATTGTCTAGAATAGGCATGGGCAACTTTTTTTGAAAAGCAGGCCATGTGAGACATGATGCATAATGGTGGGGGCTCACTATTAAAAAAAAAAGAAAAAAATTCAAGGTAATTTTTGTTGATGTACTATTCAGAAAGTCTCACTGAGTGCAATTGGCCCATTACTGGCCTAGAATTTGCATCTACTGTAGAAATAAAACTTAAATTTATTAATATTTAATTTTATTGCAAAATAAGAACATTTTTTTAAGAAAATCACATCAGAATGATATTCAGAACAACATAATTTGTAATTCTGTCACTGAAGTAAAATGCCATGGAGCCATTGGGTTAAAACTTCTCAGTGGAAAATAGAAAAACTAAAGAAAGAAACAGATTCTAAGAATTTTTTTAATATTACCAGAATATAGGGCAGTGAGCTGGCAGAATCCTTAAACACACTGGGCGAAATGGCTAGCAACATTTTGTCCTTACATTTAGAGTTCAAATTCAAGGTTGACGTTGCCTTTCATCTTTCAGGGTTGATAAAACAAGTACCTCTTGAGCACTGGGATTGATGTAATTAACTTCCCCCCCCCCCTCCACCGAACTTGTTGGCCTTGTGCCAAAATTTTAAACCAATATTATCAGAGTAGATAGGTTAGAGATAATGTTTTCTGTTTTAAACTAGTAGTTTTTATGGGGAGGAGTTAGTTGATGCCATCAACTCCAGTATTTGACTGGTACTTTATTTTATTGATACTGAAGAAATGAAGAGCAAAGTTACCCTTAGCGGAATTTGAATTTGGAATGTTAAGAGGCTGATCAGATACTGCAAAAAATTTTTATGATACTCTAACAATTCTGCCAGCTGAAAAATAAGTTAGAAATAATAAAATAAGGCGCAAAATAAAAATCATTTGCTTGGTAAAATTAAATAAAGTACTTCAGAGAAAAGGAAATAAAAGTGTTATATTTGTAACTTTTGAAAGGGTATTATCCATGTAAATAAAAGTAAAGTGAAATCACATAAACCAGGAATTGAAACTGTGTAGTTGATTTGACTCTATGGCATTTGTTCCTAATAATTCTAGCATTAGCACAAAAGCCACAGATATTGGAAAGGAGATAATTTAAATTGACTGGTTCATTATGTCAACATTGGAAGGATGAAAGTCAAAGCTGACTTAAGTGAAACTTGAATCTGAACATGCTGAAACTAGACCCTACAAGGCAGTCCCCCAGCACTCTAATGATTCTTTACAATCCACCCTGACTGTTGAAATACAGTGCTTTTATTGCAAATAATATTGAAAATAATAAGGTGTTTAGTAAGATAACTTTGGTATTAAGCTGGTGTTTGGAACATAAAAATAAAATTTGATGGAAGGTATTAATTTAGTTCACTTTAAAGCAGAAAGTTTGTTTCATAGAAGCAGAGTGGTCTAAGATGGGTTAGTGTCAAAATGATATTTACTTTTCATAACCTCAAAAAATAGTTATTTTAATTACCTAATATGAACTGTTATGATTATAAGTATTAGCCTTCCTGCTTTCATTTGTAACTCTCTTTTTTTATTATGAATTTTCTCTTTTTAAGAAAAAATGCTATTATGCTATGGTCGCAACTTCTCTTGGAACTGTTTATAGAAATTTTCTAAATATAATATACATTTGTTTAATCTGCTTTTTTTTGAATACATATATTACCAGTTTCTTTTTGACCAAGCTGTCCTTGAATGTTAGTTAATTATACTAGAAAAATTAAATGTTCAAAGTGAGTTGTATGTGAGAGAGCATGTACTGTATTTGTTTCACAAGATTCGTATTAGATGCAGATATTGTTGTAATTTGGAGATGGTCAATCTGCCATGAAATGCATATGCACTAGTTGTGTAATTGACCATGGTGATGTATCCCTATTCCCTACAGACATTCTACTATATTCAAATTATGTAATAGCATATTAATATCACAGAAGTTCACAAAGACAATAAAGCTCCTCAATGCTCATATGAGAATGTGATGTCACACCTTTTAGCCAAAGAGTTAAACTACAAACAACTTGCAAGACACCAACAATATCATACCTGCACATTATGGGATTGAGAAGGATCATAGATCTATCTCTGATACTATTGCTGGATCTCCAGCTAATCCTGTTTGTGGTGCCAACATCCTTTGCAACACAGGTTGTTTCACTTTGATAGTCATTTACCCTCTAGAGTGTTTGCAGATTCCTCTTTAGTTGGATCAATGACTATTACCATTCATGCAACTTTAAAGATAGCATTGTAGGAAGCATTGATATCCACCTTTCAGTATTGATTTTGTTGTTGAGAAATACATGAAAGTAATTTTCAAGAGTGATGTGATAATGTATGATGATAATACCAAGGAACTGAGGGTTCTCTTAAAACTCGTATGAGTTAATGATGAGATTACTAAACATGATTTTAAAAGATTTTGCTCCATAAGATCTAAATGAAGTAGTTCATTTACCATTATCTTGTCTATAAATAAGATCCCAGTAAGCATTGGTTTAATGGAATAAACCTGTCTAAACTCTCACAAACCTC